>NW_026606418.1:0-58093 GCF_029834395.1 Sorex fumeus | reverse complement strand
CAGGCTCTGATCTAGGGGCAGGCTTGAGGGGTGGTTGGGACAATTGGAAAGAATGGTGGTGGGAAGGTACAATAGTGGTGGGATCGGTGTTAGAATATGTAATGTAACAAATTATCCCAAACCACTTTATTGAAAAGTAAATTAAAGACATAAATAAAGTCCAATACAACTCTCCCTACTTAAGTCACAGATAAAAATGTTGAGTATTCAGTCTTTTGTTTTTGCCAGTTCAACTGTTGGTCAGTCTGTCTAGTTCATTTTATATATTCAAATAACTTCTCCTATCTGTCTTGCTGCCAGATACTAAATAAAGCTGTCTTGCTTTTAAAACTGTGACTGATGTGACTGAAAGTTTTCACAAAGTCTTGACTACTTCCTTGAAGTGGGGAAAAGAGTATTGTTTGTGGTAATTTATGTATTCAACCACCTGTGAGACAAGGTTTCTCAGAATAAATCTCAGTTGGAAAAAAAGCAAATGAAATATGGATGGTCTCAGCAGAGTTCCTGAGACATTTCCTAATATGCATATCTGTCTATTTGTATGTATCATTTGGCATGTGATGTTCAAGTTTCCTGAAAAGCACTGTTACCTCAAATTTTTTAGAGGCTGGAGAGATCGTACAGCAGGTAGGGCTTTTGTCTTGCACACACATGGCCAACCCACATTCAGTACCTGAGGGCAGAGTCAGGAGTGGCCAAAAGAAATCAGGAAAATAGGGTGAGGGTGTGTGCAGTAGATATATAAGAGAGTTACTTCTGGGTCCCTCAGTCGGTTCACATTGACAAAAGACAACCATGGAAATTCAGCATGGACTTTTCACTATCCCAATGATTCTTTTGTTTTTATTGCAAATACAGACACCTGGTTTGTATTCATAACAGGAAAATTAAACCAGATCAATCTCCTTTTCAGACTAAAGACTTCAAAGCTCACACTTGGGACCCCCTCCATTTAATGTCACTTTATCATCTAGAGTTCTTTTTCTTGATGGCATAGGTAGGAGATGGCTATGTTTCTAGGGAATGCATGTTAGATGAATGGACCCAAAAGAGAGTTCTATGGAAATCATCTGACCCAGAATGCAGGTAGGGGATGACCCTCTCAAACTACCTTTTGTGAAGATGGGACTATTTTGAGAAACACACAGTGCAATGTCTCATGCTAGAAAGAAGGCACTGCACACCTGTATCGCTCAATGGAGCCTCCAACGCTGTAATGTGCCTACAGTTTAAGAGCAATGAATAATGTAGAAAGACAAGAATTTCCGTAATGACCACCTCCTAAAACTGTCTTTGCTTTAGGAAAATTCAACAACCATCTCATCCGACTGCAAGTGTGGATCTCGGTACTGTTTTCAGGAACGAAACCTTTGGCATCAAAACGCAGCAGGACTGTGCAGAGGAGCAGCTACTCACCATTTCTGGTCAATGCAGGAGTCCTGGGGGTGGGTTTCAAAATAAACTGGCATCTTGACCTTGGACGAAGGTGTGCTCTTGTGAAGAGTGGTGGCTGGATGAAAGTTATGTCCTCAGTCGTCGGTACCACGATGCCAAGGTTGCTTCTGACATGGCTCATTTGGATATTGTACGGTATCTCATGACCTACACAGAGAAAAACCACAATGGAGACTTACGGCTGAGTGGTCCTGGCGCTGGTGCTGCACACTGCAACGGGCTAGGATCTATTCCTGGCCCTCGGTCTACCCACAGAGGGACTCCGCCAAAGCCGTTTTAAGTGGGCAAGGGAAAGAAGGGCAAAGAAAGAGACAATGTTGCTTGGAATGCACGTTTCCTGTGTTGGCATAGAAATACAGTATTTCCAGGCAGTCCTGTTTCTCCTTTGATGTTAAGCTATACCAACTCTTCAGAAAATTCTTGGGATCTCTCGATCTCCAATCTATGATTTAGTAGACCTTACCTACTTACCATGTGGGGGTCAAACTAGCAAACCTTAATAGGTAGCCTAATCTTATAAGGAAAAAGAATTCAAGAACTGTATAGGAAAGACAAATGTGTAGGCGAAATTAAATAATACATACTGCTGACAGATTTTTTTTTAAAGTTTGGTAAACTAGTTCTGCTTTTGAGAATTGAAGAGAAAAATCCACACTATTCTTCCCAACTCTACTATTAGGTACTTGTGACTGCCACTCTGGAAATGCTTAATATTTAGTAGTTAAACTTTCTGGCCAATTCTGGCTCTCAGAAGTTAGGAAAACATATCCATCTTATCAAATTTTCAGAAACTCACCTACTAGAAGATATGGTGCTGCCAGTTTTCCAGTTTGAATCCACAATTGATAATCCCTTTCAGTGCCCTTGGAGACAAAATAGAAACCCCTCCTATTGCTAAATGAATAAAGCTATTTATATGCTTCCTACACACACACACACACACACACACACACACACACACAGAGGACAGTGTATTAATGCCAGTTAGGTTCCTGAGGGGGACTGAAGGGGGTTAAAGATTTTGCCTTTGTAAAGCGAACAGCACTGATTTCTACAACCTTTATGCAGTGCTTTTGTTAGGACCCAGGGTCTATTTTCATTTTCCCCTTAGTGATGACTAGGGGTGCATGACCTGCAATATCATCAGGACCTCTCTACTCCCAGTAGCAGACGAAAAAACCCACGACATCACATACATTTTTCAATAAAGAAATGCCTTGGTTTTCTAAAGAGGTCATTTGTAGTGCCCTCACTTGTCTGTCCCTGTCTAGTTGTGTCTGAGAATATTGGATTTCATCTCCAACAAGCCCCTGCAAACACAAGCTCTTATCCATGGAGCCTCAGACATGCTATGTTTGTGTAGAGACCTGAATATGTTAGATGCTGCTGAGTAGCCTCAGCTGCTTCTTAGCAGATGGAGAATGACCATGAAGCTCTGAGAAAAAAGATATCTGGCACAATGTCTACACTCGTTTCATTTGGGACAAATCCCCTCTTGAGCGCAGAAAGGGCAAACCTTCTATATAGAGAAAAGGCTCAGTCCTGATAATAACTGAAACTATTCACTAACAGAATTATAATACAACAATATTCAAACTCAGAAATGAAAGGTATAAATTTAAGCCAACTTGGCTGTATCCTCTGATAGGATCAAGCAAACAGTATCTTCAGTGACATTTGAACAGACAGGTAGTACTGAATATCCTTACCTTTCCCTTTGATGAAAAGATAGAAGATATTGGTTATGGAGAATTCCATCCTTTCCACCTCCCAATATATAATTTTTGCTTCTATCTATCCCCCCCCAAATTATTACTGCAAATAAGAAGAACAGCTAATCAACCCCTTTGTTATCTTGTAGTGTTTGAAAACAAGAATGCCTAAGAACAGTAGAACCAAATAGCCTAAATTTCAAATGAATTTTAAAGCAATATTCATCAATCTTCTGAATTACATGTAGTAGGATGTTTCTAACGTCAAAGATTGATAACTGTGAAAATGAAAGCAAAATTAAGAACATGAGAATAGTTGAATCTCCCTTGTTTCCTCTTAAATCATTCACGTGCTTCCAACCTGTAATTATGATCTGTCTAATAATCAAAGCAGAGGGGCCAGAGAGATAGCACAGTGGTTTAGATGCTTGCCCAGATGCTCAGGTCATATTGCTACATTTTGTACACATGAAACATATTCATATTCAATGTAATAAATGAAATGTCCCATTCCAAATTTTGTTTGTCCCCTCCTTCTTCATTTGTTATACAAGAAAACTTCAGGTGAGGGTCTATTAAACATGTAACAACACTGTCTAGGCACTTAGAAAGATACTCACTCAAGAACTAGTGGTGGAGCAGTGCTGTCTTTTATTTGCATCCTTCTGAAAGTCACTGCCTCTAACATAAGGATCAACTCTGTGGTGGCATTTCTATACTTGTAGGTTGGAGATGACTATTTTCCCAGCTCTTTCCTGTCACCCATCCTCAAACATTCCAATCTTTTCCAGTAATCAACAAAACAACCCCAAGAAACAAGAAACAAAAAACGCCACAGGGGAATATGTGGTGTGTATACTAATGCTCCTTAAATTCACCACAGGAAGCTTTTCTTTTGCATTTAGTAATTCATGATAGGCATCAGCCATTTCACCCGCTGCAGCGAGTGACTCCAGTAGCTATCTGGTCCTTACAGCTCTACTACACAGCAAATCCAGAAACATCCCCTTGATTGAGTAGGTGAGTGAGAACAACCAGAGGAGGAGACTGGGAAAGAATTCGGCAAGTATTGAACAAGTAGCAAGGGAGACAGGAGGTTGAAACTAGACTGAAAACCTAACCTGTATCAATGCACCTAACCGTGCATGTTTATAGCATATACAATATCAATATATTATCACTCAAATAATAGATAGCTTAATCTCTTTTTGATTTGCACATAATCCCAATGAGAGAATATTAAACAATCTTAAGGTAATATTAAAAGCTTCATGTCCCTTTTTCTTTATCTTGAGGGATATTACTTGCATCTCTAGTAAGTCTTCTTGAAGAGATGATCTTAACAAGAATCTACGGTGTCAAAGTTTGTTCTTAATTCAAAGTACCTAGCAGAGAAACTTACTATTAATCCTAATTCTGAGAGGGAGGTCTTGATGACGTCGATGACATTCTCAGAGTTCTTAACATTCAAAATTTTGAACTACAGAAAAAAAAAAACAGGAAAAGAACTATAAAGACGTTGTCACAGATGAACAAATCATTGCCAAGTGATTATTCAAAGGCATATGTTGACTTCAGTTGCTGGTAAAACAGGTAAACAGAAAACAAATTTTTCTACAAATTATTTTTTGCCCATTGACTATGATACACTATAATACAGTATCAATATGGCTAACCCAATAAGGCTCTAAGAAGCAGAAAACTATTATTTTCAGAGGGAGTGTCTGGAACACACTCTCCCGGCACCACAGGGACATTGGTACTCTGCATCATTACTGTATTTGTATTTACATAGTGCAGTGTGTAATTTAAGAACAAAACAAACAAACAAAAAAAAAAACCCTGTATTCTCAGTACTATTCCCACCGGGTGTTGGTTCTACACCTGGTAGAAATTCAGCTTAGGTAAGATAAGAATAACAACTGGCTACAAAGACCTTCAGGTTAGAACTTTTAGGTCTCACTGGTTTTTGTTTTTAGGCACTTTCTACATATCTGGCACTGTTGGCTACTGAAAATTTCATATTTGAATTTCTTACGGAGGGGGGCATCTCAAAATCTCAGGTCTAGCAATTGAGAAGAAACTTTTAGAGACTTAAGAATCATTCCAAACGATGTCACCGAGCACAGACAAATAGTCTATGCTAAACTGTATTGAGAAATTAGGAGATTAGGATATTTATAGAGATGACTCAATTATAAAACATTGACTTTTACAATGTTTTTATCATAAAAATCTATCATTTTTCTCATAAAAATTTTATCATAAAAATCTATCCTATGCCGTAGCTTTCTTGTCTATGAGAAACAATTTTTTTTTAATCGCAGCCAAAGCTGGCAGGCTTGTGTGGCCATAAAGTGCTAGGAATCAAATGCAGGGCTTTCTAAATGCTCAGTGTTTAAAGATAATTGTAAGATAAATGAGCAATTAGGGCCTTGTCCCTGCTGGTAGAAAGGAAGCAAACAGGCAGCATCAATGGAAACAAAGTATAAGAGCCAAAAGAATAAAAGAGCCTTTAGGCTAAGTGAAATCTACTCATGATTCTTCACTTTCCCATCACTGATTAAGAGAAGAGAGCACCAAATAAAGGATGTTGTGAGGACCCTCCCAGGGTGGGAGAAGCATGCTAAAAGTAGTCTATAAACCAAACATGATTGCCACTCAATGCCTCTCTTGCAAAACACAGTACCCAAAAGAAGAGAGAGAGAACAAGGGGGAATGACCTGCCACAGAGGCAGGGTGGAACGGGGTTTAAGGGGTGGGGGGATTCTGGGACCCGTGGTGGTGGATGATGGGCACTGGTGGAGGGATGGGTACTTGATCATTGTATAACTGAAACCCAAGCACAAAATTTGTAAGTCTATAACTGTACCTCATGGTGTTTCACTAATAAAAAAAGGGAAAAAAAAAGAAAAAAATATTTCTCTAGAAGCCAATTACGTGCTATGATATATTGTCTTTGGAGATGACTGAATTCAAATGCTTTTAGCCTTAAGACAGACTCTTATTTTCTCAGTACCCAACAGAGGACTAAACTTACCTAACTAACCAGTGCTTGTTTTCCCAGAATGGCAAAGTCGAGTTCTAAGTTGGACTCAACTTGAGCTTTCATTTCATGAGATGCTTCCACCTTTTTAAAGTCTGAAAACCATGTCAAGGAAACCCTCCTATATTCTCTCAATTCTATCCCCTAATTCTAGTTATCACTGACAAAGTGCCTGGTTTCTTTCTTTTTATTTTTGCAGTGCGGGCCTCTGGAACCCAGAGGCTTACACATTCTGACTCCCGGTCCATATCCCTGCCCCCCTGGAATCTCATGATTTCTAAAGTAATGTCTTTCTTAACACTGAGCACATAGATTCAAATGAGTAACTAGAAGCTGTGGATTTTTCCCAGCATGGCTTTCCTGTAGATAAAACAAAGGAAATTTTAGCAGTGGACAGAGCTCTTTGGTCAGTAAGTTAAACTAAGGAGAAAATCTCTATTCTTTTCCATCCAGTAGAAGCCAGTTGTCAGACTGAAAACCTACAGGCCAGGAGGAATAAAGCTCCTTTTGCATGCATTCCTGCTTTATGGGAATGACGACTTCTGGAAGCACGAATCCTTGAATGAAAACTCTCACCAAGAATCAACTCAGATGTGTGTTAGTTCTTGCATTCAATTCACCAGGTACCAATGGTACAGTCAACCAGACCACATTTCTTGTCTTCCAAAATAAGAGTGGGACATTCATCCTCCCCCCACCCCCAAAGCAACCATTTTCCACACACTGCAAAAGGTAGATAGGCTTGGTGGGTGGGCACGGACACATGGTGGAGGCTACAGTGTTAGAATGTTTTCTGTATGAAACTCTGACATTAGCAATGTCTTAAATTGCGGTGCCTGAGAGGAAAAAAATGGAAGTATTCAAAAAGTGCAAGAACTCTGACTGGTCTCCAATGACTGAATGTAACAGCAGTCACAGAAATGGAATGAAAATCTACAGAAAAATGTGCTTTCTTGGTGTGAGTTTTTGCTTGCTACAGGACAGACCTCTGTTGTCTCTTGCCATAAACATTTGAGTATTTCTCATAAGCAGTGCTGCCAAGTATTTAAGCCTGAAAGTGGCATAACTACTCCTTTGGGCTAAAACTTAACTGTTTTAATCTATTTTCACACCAAACTATTCTATATGACTTGGAGATGTGTTATTACAGCCTTTATATCAAGAAAATATTCCTAATCTTTCATTACGCGTCCTGTTCATAACCCCTGGGCACTTGTACTATATTTCAGTTCTTAAATCACCCATAATATCTGAGGATGAAAGTCTAAAATTATATTTGGTCATTGTGACGTAGCAGCACGCTAATCCCTTAAAAATGTCGTCTGTCCCACTCCATCTATTTTTAAATAATGAATAAACCAAGATTTTAAAAACGAATAAACAAACTAACAAACAAAAACACCCCAAACCGGAAAACCAACCAGTTAAAAAAATCTCGAACTTAAGCTTGGACAAGTTGGAAAAAAATTGTGCAAATGGCCATATTCCAACTGCTGCAACTGCTTTCCCAAGGATCCAGGGAAATGTGAGTGCCAGAGGGGGGAAAAGGATATCTGACAAGCAATATTCTTTCCTCATGGCAATATGAAATTCTGTGCTTACCAGGACTTTTGCTTCCTTCATTTGCTCTACAGTGTACATTTCCTATAGACAGTGACACCCTTCTCCTCAGGAAGCTCATTTTCCCACAATACTAGTTCTGGATGCCCAGCCTGCCATAGTGCATACACTGCCTGTCTCTCTTTAGATCGTTATGGCCCTTGGAATTGCGTTTCCTGGCTTAGAAAACACTTACTTTTGCGCAGTTATCAATATTCTTGGTGATTAACTTCAATGAAAGAACCTTCGGAAAATCTTTTTCCTTTTCAATGTCGATATATCTAATCAAATTCAACACGGAGTCAGTTTTCTTCTAATAATTTATTATCAGTTTATCTATTTGACTACTGTTTTCAGTATATGTATTTACTATTAAAAACTCACGGTAAGGTTCAGCAAAGTCAGATGACATTACGGGCTGAGAGAATTTTTGATAATTCTTAGGGCATCGGACATGGGAACAAAACAAGAGCAGGAGATCCGTTCATTCAAGTGAAATCTGAGAAGCATAATCATGTGAAGGCAGCTCCAGGTGATGGTTTCTCCTTCCTGTCTGCCTATCTTTTTCAGAAGCCCAGAATCTGGCTTATAAAGACAGGTGAGCCATACAATACTTGACAAGACAGAACCAAAACAATGGCCTTTTCCTTCTTGACTGGAGTCTAAATCTCAATTCTCCCAAGATAACTGGAAAGGGAGAGAGGGGAGGAGGAGCAAGGAGCTATGGGCCGAAGACATAAAAAGAATCCTTTGAGTCTGTCTGCTCCAAGGTACAGAGCATTCTTTCTTTTTGAGGTACTCAGCAGGAAACTTTCCATATTTGGAAAAGAAACTTTAACACAAGCTTTTGCAGAAAAGTTTCGCTCCAAGAGGAGGTTGGAAGTATGGAAATGGATGGCAGAGAGTACTATTTATGTCTAAAATGATCTAAGCAAACTTCAGTGTTCTCATCCCTAGAAAGTAAGACATTGGAGCTGGAGAGAGCACAGCGGGTAGGGCGTTTGCCTTGCATGCGTCCGACCCGGGTTCGATTCTCCGCATCCCATATAGTCCCCCAAGCACCGCCAGGAGTCATTCCGGAGTGCAAAGCCAGGAGAAATCCTGAGCATCGCAGGGTGTGACCCAAAAAGCAAAAAATAAACAAATAAAAAATAAATAAAAATAAGAAAGTAAGACATCCATGGAACATGAGAACATTATTTACACTAAGTAGTAGTCTACAGACTCCACCGCTCATTTGGAGGACAAATGAAACATTTTTAGGAAGGAAAGGGGAAACATTTTGGATGGATCTCTGTAGAAAATAATTCAATGATTTAACTATCACTTAAAGATTAAAATGTCTACTGTAAAATACCTTTGCAACATGATAAGCCAAATTTCCTTCTCATCTGCAGATCTGTAATCAATGAAAATGGGATAGAACAGTTAATCCCCTATTGAATTTGAAAATAAAAAGAATTCAAATGAAACGATAAACTCCTTCTACAAACCTATACTGAAGATTATCAATGGAGATGTGCTATTAACAGTTTGAAGCTCCTTATGGACTGTGTCCTATTGCCATCTTGGTCTCAGTCTGGAGAAGTTTCCTCTCAGGAAAAATTTTTCAGTCCTGTTTTTCCACCCCTCTTGGGAAGATTCAAGACAGGCCCACTTTGTGTGTGTGGGGGGGCGGGGGCGATCACAACCGGCACTGCACAGGAGTTACTCCTGGCTCTGCACTCAGGAGTCACTCCCGGAGGTGCTTGGGGAACCATATGGGATGCTGGGAATCGAACCCGTTTGGTTGCGTGGCAAGGCAAACGCCCTACCCGCTGTGCTATTGCTCCAGCCCCCAGGCCCACTTTTTTGACTTAGCTGCTCTTTGACAAGTGGCATTGTCCCAATGGGAAATAGCTCTAATAGTGGAGTAAGAATTTGATTTGTCATTTAAAAATTTTGCAAACTTTATGATCATGGTGAGAATGGCATAATAACGTGAAGCCTCATGCCGCTAGCTGTCAAACTGGCCACTTAGTTCAGTGTTTGGTAGCATCAAGTGCCAAATAAAATGTATGCTTCAGAGCTGGAGCGATAGCACAGCAGGTAGGGCATGCCTTGCATGCAGCCAACATGGCCGACCCAGGTTCGATTCCCAGCATCCCATATGGTCCCCGGGCACCGCCAGTAGTCATTCCTGAGTGCATGAGCCAGGAGTAACCCCTGAGTATCGCTGGGGTAACCCCTGAGTATCGCCGGGTGTGACCCAAAAAGCAAAAAAAAAAAAAAAAAAAAAAAAGGTACGCTTCACTGAAACTTCGAAAGATGAAAGCAGGTTGGAAAGACAGTTCAGAGGTTCATGATTGCCTTAGCAAGGCCCTCGGTTCAGTTTCCTGGCACCACATGTCATCTGTGACCACGGCCTGGTGGGTCAGCCCTGGTGTCTCCCAGAACTGCTGGGGCTGAGCACCCAGTCACTTGGCCGTCTGGCTGAGTATCACTGCGAGCAGCCCCTGGCTCACCTCCCCAAATAAAACCTGTGTGAAACTTGGCCCACTGAGGGGCAAGTAAATTGGATCTGAAATCTATTGTTAGAAAAACAAACTGATTTTTCATATAAAAAATCTGTGATTTAATTACACTCAAAGGAGACAATCTTCATCTGAATCATCTGGTTAAGTTCAATGAAAACTAAAATCACTATTGTTTTTTTTTTCCTGAAGTCACTGTTACTTCCTTTGATTTTTCTTGGTGCAAAGTGGAGGGAATGGGACACCCAGCAGTGTCAGTGGATCATGCAGTGCTGGGGTCTGAACGTAGTCATATGTTGAAGTGTCTAAGGAACAAAGATCCCCCCAAGAAAAGGTTCTCTCAGATATTAGGAGAGGCTGCTTCCTAGGTACCAAAGATGTATATGTGCATATTTTTATCAGCATATACCTGCACCCATGTGTGGCCAGTGTCCAGAGTAACTGGGAAGAAACAACTGGGCGCAGAAGGAGATATTGTCAGCCACAGACTAGATAGACTAGTTGTCAGAAAATTTTGATATACTTTGAAGACATTACCAACTTATTCATCTTCCCCTCGTCCTCCTCCGCTCCCTCCTCCTCCACCACCTACTCCCTCTCCTCCTCCTGCTGTACTTCCTCCTCCTCCTTCTCCTCATGCTCCTCCTTCTCTTCTGAGAGTAGTTAGGGGGCCATATGCAATACTTTGATCTACTGGGGTATATCCAAGGTAAGCACCTTAATTCCTGTACTAGTTCTACAGCCCCAATCCCCAACTTCTCTGTCATTCTACCCCAAGGGAAACAAGTGCCCCGGTAAAAAAGAGAATTAGAAATTTACCAGTTTGGCAAACTGAAGGCTCAAAGTCAATTTTAATCTGATCTACAAGAACAGGTTTTTCTTGTGTTACTGAGTGTGTGGAATAAAGGTCTTATTAGGTATTGAAATATTTCTGATGAGTTTTGTAGATATATCATTTCATGTATTTCCTATATCTCTCAAACAGTGCTCCCGTTTTTACTATCCTTCTCTATGAAGCAAGTGCAGTGCGTTTTTCCTTGTAGGCACAGGTCTCAGGTTTGTGAATCAAGAGGACAAGTGGTGAGAGCCATCAGAACTACCTTGAAAGCCTTTTCTAAAGAGGAGATATCTTTTATCTCTATCCCAAGTCTAAGTCCATATTGATCGTTTACTCCTTGCCAAATTAGATTCAACGGAGAGGAAATTCCTCATCCATATGTCAGTTTTTTTCCAACTTTGTTAGTCATCATTAGTCTTTTCTGATTTGTTTCTTTATATTTGGACAATAGAGTGCCACTAGTTGGAGAGGCTGCTTCTTCAGCTGTCAGCCAGATTCCCCCATCCCATTTCTGATGTTCTTCACCTTTTCGTGTGCACTCAAGTTTTCCCTCTGGGATTTCACTTCCGGAAGAAAAGTTTCATCAGTATTTTTTTTTTGTCAAATAGGTTTAATGATAAAAAGTTCTTGCAGCTTTAGAAAAATATTCTACTATCCGGTTTTGAAGGTTATTTTTCCTGGCTGTGGTATTACAGGGTGAAAGATTTTTCTTTCAGTACTCTAGAGAGGGCATTCCACAGTATTCTGATGGCCACAGATTCTGATGACAAGTTCATTGTGATGGGAATGAGTGTTCCTTTCCATGGAGTACGTTTTTTTTGGTCATATTTGATCTAAAGCAGTGTGTCAAATGTTTACTCTCCTTTTAGGAGTTCACAGAGCTAACTGAAACAACCTGGTTAAGTTCTACCAAAATTGGGAGGATTTTAACCATTATTTCTTCAAATGTGTATTGCCTCCTATCCTTCCTCTCATCTTTCAGGAGTTTGAACCAGAAGTCTATTATGTCTTTTGGCAGTTTCCAACAAGTATCTGTTACTTAAATTTCTTTCTATTATTAGGCACTTTGTTTTGATGTTATCTTTAAATTCAGTGGGTATTTCCTCTTTTATTTTCATTCTACACTCAGCCTACACAGATGACTTTTTCCTTTTTAAAATGATAGAGTACATATTATTTATTTATTTATTCATTTATATTATCAGATGAAAGAGGTTTTAAATACACAGAACTCAAAACATATTGTAAAGAACCCAAGGATTAGGAGTCCAACCACCAAAAACTAAGACATTGTAGTTTCAACTCTGAAAATCTCATTTGGATCTTTGAAATAAATGTTTTCTACTTTTGCTGAGATTTCTAATCTTTAAATTCATTTCATTTGGCTTTCACCAACGGAGCTACTAGCAATAACAACTGCTATCAACCTTTCTCACCTTGGCAGGCAGCAGTCTAGTTCTTTGACTTTTGTTTCCAAGGACTGTGAGTGTACCTTGTGAGGACAATGTCTAGTATATAGATAATTTTTTGGAGCTACCCTTTCCCTACTCTCCCTTGAAAGATTCCCCCCTCACATCCCAGTGGTGGCAGTGAACCTCTCTGCATTATGGTTCTTCCGTCCAGATGAGACTGGGTTTTTGTCAAGAATAGCCCCTGAGCTCCTTCAGTATGGCCCAAGATGCCGTACCTGAAGAAAAATGTAGTATGCATATAACAAACACTAAAACAAATGCTGGAATGAGTTGGGGTGTGCAACTGATCAAGAACACAGGCTTGAATTTGCATTGACTTATGAACCACAACCCTCATTCAGCACATTCAACATGAAAGCAGCAAGACTTTCTATACATCAATTCTCCAAGCCCATCCCAGCATTGGAATGAGTCCTGTAAATGTAACCTTGATTCCCTGAAAGAACCTTGCTTTTGATATTCACATCTTCCTAGTTCCCAAAGAAGAACATGATAGACAGTTTGGGTAACCCATTATTTTGTAGCATTACTTTTGTTCCTGTTACGAAAGCTGACTTCTAGTCCATTGAGCAGTACAGTTTGTCCAGTCTAATTATTTTTTAAGATGCTTCAGTGAAGTTCTATCTCAGTTCATTGAAAAGATCAACTTGAAAGTTCCACATCCAAAACTCAAGGGAAGGACATGCTGGTGGGAAAGTGCCAGGTTTGTGACCACTTGTGTCCTCTTATAAAGTCACTGGTGAAGACAAATGACTCCAAGAGTTCCCCGTATTCTCCCCTGAATTCACATTGTAAGAACTCTTTAGGAGAATCAAAGGAATACAAGTATTCTATGAGAGTGTGTCAAAAGAGTTGTTCCAGGTTACATGCACTATCAGAATGAAGTGCTTTATAGAATGAGGCTTTTCAAAGGGACCAGTATGGCAAGAATAGCTGGAAATGAGCAGGCTGGACAAGAACTGAGTGCTCAAAGTAGGTAACAGGATATACCTGATACCTGATAACAGGATACACCTGTCAGTATGTGTGTTGTAATCCACAATGTCCAAAGGAGAGAGGGAGGGAGAGACAGGGAGAGAGGGAGGAAGGGAAAGAGAAGGAAAGAGAAAGGGGGACAGGGAAAGAGAGAGGGATGGAGAGAGGCCTGCCTCTATGGGGTGGGGTGGGTGGGAGGTGTTGGGAGGGAAACTGGGGACACTGGTGCTGGGACCAGTGTACACTATGGAGGGATGGGTCTGTATGGAGACCCACTGTGGAGGGTTGCTGTATGACTACAACTCAATCATGAACAACTTTGTAAGGGTCTATCTCATAGTGATTCAATTAAAATATCTTTGAAAAAATAAATTTGCTTCTAGTCTATCCTCAAAATGGTCTGAAAAATGGACATTCCTAGGAGCTAAGAACGGAAACACAGGGGAAACTACAGTTCTTACCTAAATGTTGCCACGAAGTTTACTATGGGCCATCCTAACACAAATGTTTTATCAGAATGACAGTTTCTCTCCTCAACTTCTTCGGTACATGTTGATATCCACAGATCAGACAGTCTTACTTTGTATTTAATTTGATAAGTGTTATTGTACCTGAAAAGATAAAACCAAATAGGACTTCCTGTTATGTGATTTCTTCAATGTGATGAGAGTTTCTGTACTTGTGATAAGAGCGTAGTTTCCAGATGTTAGGGGCAAACCAAAACCTTATCCTTATTTTCATTAGCATGAAGTAAAAGGTAAAGGTAAAGGCCCTCCCGTTGATCGTCGATTTGCTCGAGCGGGCCCAGTAACGTCTCCATTGGAGACTTTGTTGTTACTGTGTCTGGCATATCGAATACTCTCGGTAGCTTGCCGGGCTCTCCGAGAGGGGCGGAGGAATCGAACTTGGGTCGGCCATGTTGGCTGCTTGTAAGGCGAACGCCCTACCTGCTGTGCTACCGCTCCAGCATGAAGTAAGCACAGTAAATTTTAACATAGGCCAAATGTAATCCTTGAAATAGTTGATGCATCAGCCCACATGCTTGCACATTATGGTAGAGAAATGATGTAACATGGCAATTTGATTTTTCTAGATATTGAACAATATATTTGGATCAAAAACAGTTTTGAAAGTATGATTTGAAAGGAAATCAGTTTATTTTTAACATTCTTACATTTCAAGATGATTAAGTAGGTGAAAAACATATTTAAAGTCCCTTTTTTGGGGGGTACGGTGCCGCCAGCAGGTCAACCTGTAAATGTCTGGCAAGTGCATGATGGTGCCTGATGGTGCCTTCCTTTAGGCTTCCAGATACCCCAAAACTGCTGTTGTGCCTTTGGCCAGACCCCAACAACCTGGGGCCAAGTTTACCAAGAAATTCAACGGCCAAAAGTTAGGTATGTGGGAGACATACCCACAAACCACCTCATTTATTGGCCTTATTTTAGAGGCCCATAAATCTCAAACGAGATCCAAAGAGGCAATTAGGGCCTGTAGCGCAGAGGTAGGCAGGAACCTGTGCCACACTCAAGGCCCCTCTCCAAGAGCTCAGGCCGAGCCTCACGCATGAGTGAAGTCCTACAGAACCCAGGTAATGGGGAACTTTGTGACCTTGGTCTCTGGGCTCAGAGGGAACAGGAGCAGAGATCCTCTGCCCGGTTGCCCCAGTCTCAGGCCACCAAGGAGTCACAACCATAAGCCACCTCCTGCCGGTGCCAGATAATCTCATCACCGGCCACCGTCCAGATCACATGGCTGCTTCTCCCTAAAGGGAGCATGACATGCGCCCCCGATAACCATGCCACAGGACTCTGCACCAGGCTGTTTTCCATTCAGGGTCCCCCAGAGGGGGCGCGGGTGGAAGCCCTCCCTGCCCCACGAGACCCAGCTCTGGCAGCCAAAAACTTCCACAACCTATCCGACGCCATGCTCAAGGCTGCTCCCCACATGCTCAGGCGAACCTCACATATGACTAAATATATCCCTGGACTGTGCCACCATGAAAGCGGCCACAAAGCAAATTATAAAACACTCCCTACCCATTTTCCATAATTACCACACCACAGTCGATGGGATTCAGATAGTTGGCAGCAAATAATAGAGTGAAAAAAATATATCCACAGATCAGACAATCTGCATATATACATATTTTCAGAGATGTATACCAAAGCTCACACCACCCAAACTTTTACAATATATTAATGTTAATAATATCCTAAGAATATCTTAATGGCTCCTGCCAAAATAAAACAATCTTCACACTGTTTCCTATATGAGCACTTTTTTGTAAGCATGTTCAGCAGTTCTTCATAACAGACAATACAAAATATATTACTTCAGTTATGTTTTGTGACAGGGATTGGGGTTTGGGACGGAAACATCCCGAATTTGGTGGAGGGAAGGTGGAATGGTGGTGGGATTGGTGCTTGAAAATTGAATGTAATCAAACATTGTGAACTAACTTGTACAATTAAAAAATTTTTTTTAATAAAGAAGTAATGTGGAATTCATGCCCAATTCAGTGACCTTAACCAATGGCTGGATAAATAGCAGTGCTCCTACATTATAAAAATTAAATAAATAAAATTGAAAAATCATGTTTCTTTTTGGAGATTTGGTTCACATGGTGTTCTCTTCTATTTTGGCTATAATGAAAAACAAAAACTCACAGAGCATAAAAGCAGAGCCCAAGATGAAAGTGAAAGAGAAAAGAAGTCAGAAAGAATTAGATTGAAGTAGAGTCACCACAAGGAATCGTCTCCGGGGGCTGAGAAAATGATCTACTTTAGGTCAGCAATGGAAGAGATTTCTAACAATATCTACGTCATCTTCCCCAACTCCAACTCCTTAGGACCACGGTCGTCAAACCTCCTTGTCAGGTCACCAAATTCACTATGTCAGGAACACTCCTAAAGTAATTGAAACTTAAACAGGCAGGAGGAGAGAATGCCCAGAGAAATGTGACTTCCTATCGCTCAGAACCAGTGTAATGGTAATGCTGTTTTATAATATGAACAACAGTTTAGTGGTAATGCTGTTTTATAATATGAACTACATTGTGCATTCTACTTACTTGATTTTGGCGATAATAAGTATATCCTCATAGAGAAATAAATGGCGGTCCTGTTTCTGGATGCCTCTCTTCAATTCAACAGGACTACTCAGCAGTAATTCTCTCTGAGTGGTCAAGGTGGGTGAACAACCATAAGGTTCATCATGGAAAGTAGCACCCTGCCTGTAATTATCAAGCACCACAATCTTTAGTCAATCAATTAAATGGGTTTCAACAAAATCACAGTTTCTAGTGGCTATATTCAAGGGTCTTTATGTTTTCCAGTACAATGGTTCAGTGCACTAAATATTTCTAGTCAACTGCCACACAGAAGTTTTGAATAGTTCATTAGAAAAAAAATTCAAACAGAGCAAAGTTGAAATTTTATAAACATGTATAGTCCAATTTAAATTCAACCACTCCAATGTTTTATCTTAGGTGTACAATGAGTTTCAACATATGCATTCACCTTTGAAGTCAGAACCCGGTCAGTACACAGAATGGCATATAGTCACTGCCAACATGTTCTCAGGTGTTACCTAAACTCTCTTGGGCTGGTGCGATAGCGCAGCGGCTAGGGCGTTTGCCTTGCACACAACCAACTGGGTTCGATCCTTCTGTCCATCTCAGAGAGCTCAGAAAGCGACCGAGAGTATCCTGCCCACACAGCAGAGCCTGGCAAGCTACCTGTGGGGTATTTGATATGCCAAACACAGTAACAACAAGTCTCACAATGGAGACGTTACTGGTGCCCACTCGAGCAAATCCATGAACAACGGGAGAAAAGTGCTTCAGTTCTACCTAAATCATTGAAGACGGATTGCTCCTGAGTTCTTTTTCTGGGTTCTCTTTTCAATGCAGGTGGAGATGTATTGGCTCAAAAGTCTTCTACTGCCAAACACAAATCTTTAGAGATTTTTTAAAATTGCCCAAACAAGCAGATCTTACCTGGTCTGCATATTCTATGTAACTACAACCAGCTTTGAGAACCACTGCCAATGGTTGTATCTATGGAGTATATGGTCTAGAGATCAAATTTGAAGCGAATTTTTTTTAAATGACCAGTATCAAAGGGAAAAAAATGTTACCACATCGTCAATTACACATTTCATATGTATACACTCAGGCTATGTTAAAGGATAAGGTGGTTAGATGATATACCTACTAAGAGTTAATATATCGAACTTTTAGAGAAGGTAGATGATCTTACCATTTCAAGCAACAGAATGAGGAACAGCAAGAAGAACCTTCTGAAATGGTTTAAAAAAACACAAAGTTCAATTATTTCTTGATATGAAAATTAATGCTTAAATATATGAAAAGTTTAGTGTTCTTCGAACTATAAGAAGTATATAAACTCTAGATAGGGCAATCTAAGAAAGAAAATTCCCTTTTGATATATGTCCCACGTGCAGGACATACCGTGATTTATTAGAAGGGATTCCTGTGTCTTATTTGCTGTCTAGCATCCCGGTTTGCTTTTTCCTCTTTCCCACAATGGGTGGAGATATTCAAATGTCTCAGTCTATTCGATTTCTTCTAGAGTAGTGGTT
The DNA here is from genome assembly GCF_029834395.1 of Sorex fumeus. Lineage (NCBI taxonomy): Eukaryota > Metazoa > Chordata > Mammalia > Eulipotyphla > Soricidae > Sorex > Sorex fumeus. Next base: position 39,878 of record NW_026606418.1, on the reverse strand, counting down.
TTCAACCATTAATCCACAAGCTGGTGCTGGTCTATGAAAATGTTACTGCTGCTTAACACCTGGCTTTCATTTTATATTAGATGTAAAAACTAGTACAGGGAATAGTCACGGTCACGGTCCTCCCGTTGTTCATCAATTTGCTCGAGCGGGCCCAGTAACGTCTCCATCATGAGACTTGTTGTTATTGGGTTTGGCATATAGAATACCTCACGGGGAGCTTGCCTGGCTCTCTGAGAGGGGCAGAGGAATGGAACCTGGCTCTACGGAGCCCGCTGCATGCAAGGCCAACGCCTTCCCGCTGTGCTTCAGTACTGGACAGGTCTGTCCCCGCTCCTCCCCCTCCTGGAATACTGCCTGCAGGCGGCCTCCCTGCCGCCCCCTCCCCCACCGATGGGGGTGGGGAAGAAATATAAAAGCGGCCAGGAGGGGGCAAAAAGGTGCAGGAAGGGGGAGGGGGAAGGGCTGCAGGAAGAACTAGAAAAAAAAAGGCTCAGGAAGGAAAGGGGGAAGGGGAGCGCCAGTTGTTGGCAGTCGCTCGAAAGACAGGGTCACCGGCCGGCCGGCCTGGAGATCCGAGTGCCAGAGGGACTGACAGACCCGACCGGACCCAGGCGAGGCGAGGCGAGGTCTGCGCAGGGATGGACCTCGAGCGGGAGGAGAGCACATGCGAAAGTGATGCCGATATAGAATGGGATCCAGGGAGGAAGAGGGAGAGGGGGAGGGAGAGAGGGAGAGAGGAAAGAGGGGGAGGAGAGAGAGAGAGAGACGGGATTTCGGTGTTCAGTGGTGGTAGTGGTGGTGGAGGAAAATGGGCACTGGTGCACTGGTTGTAGGACTGAGATTTCAACCCGAAAGCTTTGTAACTGTTTCTCACGGTGATTCAAGAAGTAAATTGATATTTTAAAATAAAAAGATCCGGGTGGCTCAACTGGTCGACCTCGGGACGCAGCGGGGCCGGAGTCCCGGGTGGGGGCGCGGATGGGACGGATGGTGAGAGTTGCTGGAGTGGGGGGCGTGGGGGGGGACGGGAAGGGTGGTGGAGGATGGGAGGGGACTTTGCGAAGGGTGGTGGTGTGAAGAGGGGAGGGAGATAGCATAGCAGTAGGGTGTTTGCCTTGCACGCAGCCAACTACAGGGAATAGTACTATAAAAAAAGAGTTTTTATTTTTGCCTTAGTGGTCATGAAGGAATTCTATTTTCACCTGCCTGGAGGCGTCAAACACTCGAAAATCACTATGAATCATTTTGATTTGACATCTATATTTACATTTATGGATTATTTCAGTGACATAAAACATGACCTTTTGGGGAAAGCAGGGATGGCTGGCCGGAAATTGCTAACTTTAGGAAGAGAGTGAACTAAGTTTCACTCCTTGGAATTTGTTTACACAATATAGTTTTGGCACTAAAACCTGTCATGCCTTGGCTTTCCATAGGTGACTGGAGGGAAGCTGGGACTTATTTCCCTATGTCATTCAGGAACCATGCCCCATTTAGTGCCTTACCACCCGACTTTCCTGCATTTGATTTACCCATCCTCATCACAAAGGCAACTGAGAGACAGGCAAGAAAATTCACAACAGATCTCTCCTCTGAAACCATAGGAGAAGGGAGTGACATATTCAAAGCATTGAATGACTCTCCAGTCTAGAGCCTTCTATCTTGCAAAACTGTCAGACTTGAGGGAGGGATAAATACATTTTCAGACAATCAAGAGCTGGCAATATAAGCAGCATCTAACTACAAAAATACAGGTTACAGAAGATGCCGCCACGCAGGAGAACCAGGGAGAAAGGCGTGGCTTTTTAGAATCATAAAACCTCTCAAATGGCAATACTGAAGAAATATAAAAACAGAACAGACCAATTCCAAGCAAGGAAATTAAAACGGTCATTCCAAATCTCCCCAGGAGGAGACTCGTCTAGATAGGTTCATGGGTAAGTTCTAGCATACCTTTCAAAAAGATTGAATACTTAATATTCCTCAAACTTCTCAAATGTGAAATAAAGAGGACTAGGCAAATCTCTAGGAAAGCAAAATTACATGGATACTGAAAGCAGATAGAAATATGACCTGAAAAATTTTCAGATGAATATCACAATTGATCATCAATTTAAAAATCCATAACAAATCTTAGCAAACTGAATTCAACAACATACCAGTTGTAAGTACCAATACACCACAATTAACTGGGTCTCATGTAAGGAATGAAAAGAGTGTTCAATGGAAGCAAAGTAATGTCATATGCAATAAAATAAATTTTTTAACAATTTCCATTGATTATATGATATTGTGTATAACATTGATTGTATTGTTTGATACAGAGACATCTGTATGATTATACTACTGGATAAAAAAGCTTTTGATGAATCCAACACCCACTCATGATAAAAATCCTCAACACAGCAGGCATAGAAGCAAACTTCCTTAAGATAGTAACAACCATTGACAATAAACTACAGCCAGTATTTCACACAATGGTGAAAACCTAAAAGGCTTCCCTCTGACATCATACACAATGCAAGGATGCCACTTTCTCCACTGTTATTCAACATAGTATTGAAAGCCCCAGTAGTATTTAAGCTAGCAAAAAAAAATCAAAGAGATCCACCTGGAAGTCTAATTATCACTCTTTTCAGATGACATGGAAATATGCATAGAGGATCAATTTTTAACAGCTTTGTGAGTCATGGTGCCAAAGTAGAAGAATGCCATGCCTTTGCACAGATTTTATATTAAGTCAGCACAGCATTCACCATGTATCAAATGTATGCTCACTTCAAATAAGGGTAAATAACATTGACATGGACTTCCTTTTACAAAAGGGATACATAGCTTGAAGAAAATCACCTGAGTCCTTTGGAGATACAAACTACTAAGTTAAAATGTCATTTCACAGTTAGAAATAAATGGAACGAATAGCCAGTCAGTTCCTATACATTACAAAAGATTAAAAATGAAATGTGTACTGAAATAGGATGGAGCCCCAGTAGATTACATGACCATTTCAGAATATATTTAACTGATTTAGCTTATTCACTTCACATTTTTACAAATTTACTGACAGACTTAACCATAGTTAAAGGAAACAATTTATGATATTCATTGATAATCCAACTTTACCATCCACTGTGATGTTAGAGTCATGTTGTTCTTCTTGCCTGAAATTTATAAAAGTGCCTTAGGATCATGCATAACTATCAGATCTTAACATGCATTATAAGAAAAGATTTGTGTGAAACCAATCTGTAGAGCAGCATTAAAATGACTTTTCCTCCTATCTTTTGATTGCTCTTTCCAGAATGGGTCTTTTTTAGGTTTGGGGGCCACAGGTACACTCGACCTTTGGGCTATCCTATCTAATTTCTTTACAAATAAACTTCTTTTTTGTTCAGCGCTTGATAGGTGATGCTAAAGGACAACTCCCACCTCCCAGGGACTACTCTTAGAGGCTGCTCTTCCTGGTGCTTGGGGACAATGGGGTGCTGTGCTGGAGTTTGATCCCGAGCCTCCTGTATGCAAAAATGTGCTCAGTCCACTGAGCTCTCTCCAGCCCCTCTCTAAAGAAATTTTATCAAAAAGTGGGACCTATGTGTTTGTATCCAATGTGATAGAACATTCACTTCTGAATCAATTTCAAAGTAACTGATCACAAATATCACCTGGAAGGCCTTACAACTCATCTAAAGAAGAGGCCTTATCTTTTGCAAACCACAACACCCTATAGGAGAGAGAGAACAAAAGTGAATGAATGCCCTGGTGGGGGGTGGGAGGGATACTGGGATCCGTGGTGGTGGGAAATGGGCACTGGTGGAAGGATGGATCATTTTATAATTGAAACCCAAGCACAAAAATTTGTAAGTCTACAACTGTACCTCATGGTGTCTCACTAATAAAAATTAAAAAGAAAAAAAAAAGAAGAGGCCTTATTAGACAACTTCATGAGTCCTATTTTCTAATAGCAGGTGAAGAGTTCAGGTGCTGAAATGTTCAGGAAACATACATGAAATAACATGGCTAGTAACCAGTGTTGATTCAAAGCTTCCACTTACTCGACACCAGGATTTTCCTCTACATCAGGATGTTCCTCCACATTAGGTTGTTCCTGAACACCAGGCTGTTCCTCCACATTAGGTTGTTCCTGAACACCAGGATGTTCCTCCACATTAGGTTGTTCCTGAACACCAGGCTGTTCCTCCACATTAGGTTGTTCCTGAACACCAGGATGTTCCTCCACATTAGGTTGTTCCTGAACACCAGGATGTTCCTCCACATTAGGTTGTTCCTGAACACCAGGCTGTTCCTCCACATTAGGTTGTTCCTGAACACCAGGCTGTTCCTCCACATTAGGTTGTTCCTGAACACCAGGATGTTCCTCCACATTAGGTTGTTCCTGAACACCAGGATGTTCCTCCACATTAGGTTGTTCCTGAACACCAGGATGTTCCTCCACATTAGGTTGTTCCTGAACACCAGGATGTTCCTCCACATTAGGTTGTTCCTGAACACCAGGCTGTTCCTCGGGTGTCCCACCAATATTGAGAGATGCTGCAGTATCAGGTGTCTCTGGCATTTTTCCGTCCTGTTGAGAGGGAAAAAACCCATCAAAATAAAGGTTTTCAAACTGTTTTGACTTTGGAGGTCATACCTGGCGGTGCTAAGGAGTTACACCTGGCTCTGCACTCAGGAACTAGTCCTGGAGGTGCTCCAGGAAACCTATGAAATGCTGGGTATCGAACCCAGTGTGGGCATGTGCAAGGCTAATGTGCTAGTTGCTGTACCATCATCAGGTCCCCAGCTCCACAACTTTTGTGTTACCTTTGAAGGAGCTTATGATCCCATTATGTAGATGAAACAGTGACATCTGAAACAGTGTCACTATAAAGAGGTAATAGTTGTTTAGGGTCAGAGAGCAAGGAATTGTATGTGGAGTACACTAGGACGGGCCCAATAGCATAGCGGTAGGCCCGGGTTCGATTCCTTCGTCCCTCTCGGATAGCCCAGCAAATTACTCAGAGTATCCTGCCCGAACAGCAGAGCCTGTCAAGCTCGCTGTGGCGTATTCAATATGCCAAAAATAGTAACAGCAGTCTCACGATGGAGATGTTACTGGTGCCCGCTCGAGCAAAGCGGTGAACAACTGGAGGACAGTGCTCCAGTGCTACATTCCATGAACCAAACATCATCATAACAGTTGTCAGCTGATATAAAACTTGTTTGGACCCCTGTTGGAGCAGGGGCAGGAACAATTCCCTCTGAGTCATAGATTCCTCAGGGCAGGCTCTATACTACTTCACAGGCTTGAGAGGCTGCAATCCCGGCTTCCAGGAAGGACAGAATTTGAAGAAATCAAGTCAAGGAGGAAGAGAGTTAAAAGATGGAGACTGTATTCTTAAGGGATTTAAGGGACCTTTAAGTGTACATATGTTTATATTGGGAAATCCCACCTTCTCTGACATTATTCTTCCTTCCTTTTTATTTTGGCTTTAATGGAATCACTGTTCATAGTGCTGTACAGAATATTAACATTAGTGATAAATGTATTTCCTTCCGATGAAGTTATCCAAAGAATTAGTCTGTAAATTGAGGGCTTTTTCTATTATCAAAATTTTAATTGAGGCACCATGATTTACAAAGCTTTCTATATTAGGGTGTCGGGCATCCAATATCCCAACACCAATTCTACCACCAGTGTCATCTTCCCTTCTCCAGGTTCCCACAACCCCTTCCTCAGGCATGCATCCATTACAGACACGTTTAAGTTTGATCCCAATTTGGTTTCCAAGCCAATCAAACTATTGGCTCTGTGGTTTACATACAGGCAAACACCTCACCTCAACGCTGCTGATGTTCCCATGGCCTCTAAGTTACCCACGGACTGCCTTTTCTTACTCCTGGCTCTGTACTCTGGGGGCCATGTGACGCAAATTATCGAACCCCGCTCAGCTGCATGCAAGGCAAATGACTTCCATGTACTATCTCTCCTATTGAATATTTCTAAAGTCAAGTTTTTAAAATAAAATTACAGTGGGGAGAAAAGGTAACCGAACTTAAAAAAAAAGATACGATCCCATAGTAGGCAAAACCATCCATTGCATTAGGGTTTAGGTAAATTCTTGATAACACATCATTTAACTACTCCTCAGGAAAAGAAACAGAAATTTGAGGTGAGCTAAAAACTAATGAAATACAAAGCATAATCTATTTACTCCTTTGCTGCCACATGGGAACAAGGAGGAGGAAACTGGAAGAAGCGGTAAGAGAGAATCATGATTCCATTTACAAACTGCTGCTGTTCTACTAAGCAGTCATTTCTACCAGAAAAGAATACTTTAATAGCTGTTTTACCAGATGTCTCCTGAACAACAGAATTCCGTTTCAGAGACAAAACATCTATTCTGCCAAAGAGTAAATGAACAGAGCTCCCCATGAAAGATGAAACTCAAACTGTTTTCTTTTATACTTCAGCAACAACTCCATATGATGGTAATAAAGCCAGCTAATCGACAAAGTCTATTCCAACCAGTTGAACTCTATCTTTCAAAAGAGACTCACTCCCTGTGTCCAGTGCTTACTTGATTTATGATGCCTGTGTGATAGCGCTTTCTATTATGTAGCTTTTAGGCCTTCTTCTTAGAGAGCAGACATCAGTCCTTTAGAGACTTTTTCTCCCTTCCTTAGAAACAGTTCATTTAATAAACCATTTGTTAGTAGCCCTATCATTGCCTTGTACCCCCAGTGCCTGGCACAGACTTATCTATTCGATGTAGGGAGGTTTCCTGTGGATTTTAAATGTCACTTATGAATGCCTACCGAAATGTGGCAAATGCCCGCAAAATCTAATACCATTTGAGTCAAGACTGCATTGATAGATGCAACAAGTGGGTGCCTGGCTTTATATAAAATATGACTTGGCAAGAAAAGTATTAAGACATGCAACAACATGGGTGCATGATTATTTCTACAAAACTTCCAGAAGACATAAACCGACAGAAACTCAAGAGCAGGGTAGCATGTGCCTAGAGTTGGGGTTGGGCAGGGAAGGGAACCGAGATGATGGTCGAGAGTACGGTGTTGCCTTCTGGGATAATGACAATGTTCTGAAATTGCTATCATGGAGGCATGTTTATGTGTAGAGACTAAAGCCAACAGCCTGTATATTTGATACCCACGAATATTATGTCCTAGGAACTTTATCTCAGTCGAGCTCTTCAGACGAAATAAAGAACTAAATTACTAAACCACCAGGCTGTCTCACCAAACTGGTTCATGGCTGGAAGTGATCATTTTCTTTCTCCTTCTAACAATCAACTGATAATGGAAATGGTTTCTTTGCATTTTTTTCTAACATATTTCTGTACCAAATGGTTCAGCAGCTCTCAGTCTGAAACCCTCAAAAATGGGAGGCACACGCCTACCTGTCTAATTCAGCATTTCCAAGAGCAGATCCTCAAGATTTGGGTATCCACTTCCTGCATCTGAGAGTTGAAGGTGGTAACCAGGACACTTGGATCGGAATAGGAAGTTGTAAACAGGTGACCAAAGCAGAAAAGTTTCTTTCTTTTATTTCCTAGCATTCTGAAAACATGCTTGCCATAAATCCCTGGAAGGAGTCTCTCATTGGAATTTTTTAACTTCATGTTAATCACGAGACACTAATTGGAAAACCTGTCAGTGGCTCTGATGGTGGTGATTCTGGTTCTCATAGAGGTGAAAGGGAAAGAAACCTGTATCAAAAGTGGAGTATGGAAGTTGCAAGTCATATGATCTACAAATTGTTCAGTGTTTTATTCCAGTCCCATTTGAGTCACAAGGTGCTAAAGTCACTTTGAAAAAAAAATCTTTTGAAAGTTACTTTCAGATGCTTAAAATGATCATAGAATTGAAACGAAGACTTGGAGAAAAGTCTTGAAAGAAGTTTCAAGGATAAGGAAACTGTTGAATTTACAAATTCACTTCTTCAAACTGACTCCACCCACTGTGACTAAGAAACTCTTTCTTGTCTCCCTACACTCCTGAAGCGTATCTATGTGGGCACATACTCAAGCCACTGAATCTTAAAGACACTGTCTTCGCAAGGGAATGAGAAAATTCTTTGCAACTTTGTGTCATGCTTTATGGTTCTATCATCACAAGGAGGGTTTTGGTTGCTAGATGAGCAGATATTTCTGCTATAGTCAGTTGTTCTATCGTAAGGAGGATCTACTCACTCAGAATCATGTCATTCAGAAGTGGTTTGGGCCATTGATTCAAGCAAATATCTTCAGATGACTAAAGAATATGTTATTTTCTGAGGTTCAGAAATATATTTACATTTGACAAGCTTCCCTTTTCCCATGAGACAACAACTTAGAATCACAACAATAAACACAGGAATCTATATAATATTAGAGAAGTGTGGGCACCAGGCCAGATGACTCATGTCCCGAATTCGGAACTCTGGTTCTCCAGCTTGACTCCTCCAAATCCTTTCATTTCAGTAAAATGAAAAGTGTTCAACCTATAAGAAGGAATCCAATAAAGTGCCATCATGACACAAGTCCTTGGATACAGAAAGCACCTTGCTAGTGTAACAGCAGAGTAATGCTTTAGAAAGAAGAACATAACCTCTGGGTATGAATCAAGGAGGCAAGAATGTGCCTTAAGATTCTTTGTGCCTCTGCCTCCACCTACCAAACATGCTTCCGGAGAGTGTTGGACTCTGGAGAGTGTTGGAGCCATCCAGTTGATTGAACTTGTACTTTGGTGAGTTTGTCTGGTCACGATTCTCTTTGGACATTGACTTGAAGTAGGCAAGGTGAGGCCCCACAGATTCGTCCTTCATAATCCTCACACCATTTTTGAACTTTACTATGTTTTCCACATTGCTGCCCACATAGTTGGTATTTGCACACTATATACTCTCTGGCTCCCCAGTTGTATCCAGCTGCCTGCTGGACAAAGTGCTGACTCACCTAATGGTCCAGTAGCTCAGACTCAAGAGTCCTACCTCATTTCTCAAGTATGTGTGTGTGTGGGGGGGAGGGGGTTAAGGGGTGGCGGTGGGCAGATGATGATCAACCCTCAAATCGTGATGGTAAAAGAATTTTCCCCAAATAGTGTATGAAATGAGAATGCAAAAGAGCTTAGGTTTATCCAACTTCTCCTAGGGGCTAGAAAGAAGCTGATACTCCTGGTGTACAAGGAGGAACAGAATAGAAAAACACTCTCTGAGGTGCAAATAGGGCCCAAAGAAACAGGGAAAGCCAAAGAGTAAGCTTCTGGGTTTCTGAAACGTAAGCAGATGTGAGCATACACATATTCCATATTTAGAATCCACTTTTCTAAGTGACCAGACATTCACCAACAGGGTTTACTTTTCAGTCATGCCACATGCCAGTGTCTATTGAAATTAGGTCAGGGCTGCTAAGTGCAGCACTGATATACCAGCCCTGATGGGGCTGTTTCTGCTGCCCATTGGAAGTTTCTCGTCTAAACTTCTCCTGAATACGGAAAATGAGACCGCAACAAAATGATCCAATGATCTGAGTTATATTGCCTTCAGGCCCCTTCACTGGCCACTGACAAAGGCAGTTTCCTCACCCCCTTTCCTGTCTCCCACACTGAGGCTGAGTCTTGAGGTAAGAAACCAAGGCTGGACATCAGCCCTATCCTAGGTAGCCTCAGGTGCCATGACCAAGCTGAGCTGTCATCCTGCAGGCTTCTAGTTTGTGTGGGACATGCAGCTCCCCTGCGATCAACTCCACTGAGACACTCAAACTAACAACCAGACAAAACTTACCCTCCACGTAATTTTTCAGGGAGTCTCAGTGTGGAGTATAATAGCAAACTAACAGAGAAAGGCTGTTAGACATTTGTTCGTCAGGGTCTAGAGGCAGGGAAATCCCAGGACAAGGTGCTGGAGGATGCAGTTCTTGGTGAGGGCTCTTCTTGGTTCCCAGGAAGGTGTCATCCTGGGTACCTTCAAGAGCTGACAGAGTGCGAAGCCAGCCTTTTGCTGAAACATCAATACCATCACAAGAATGCCACTGTCACATCTCATCTCACTAAAATCTCTCCCCAAACCATTCCATCTGCAAATACCACTACAATGGGAATCAGAGCTTCACTCTACAACCAGGTTTATGCCAAATGTTCTCCTCAGAGAACTATGCACAGTAAGAAAATGTGCACTCAAGTCACTGCATACTCATCAAGTGTATGTACACAGAAGTGTGTATATAGGTATAACATATGGAATGCATTGTTTTAGACAAATACATACATATATGTCTACAGACTTAAACACATGTCTGTCTATATATATATGGATATGCGGATATGACACACATAAAAGTGTATATATAAAAAGATATGTAATTATATTTTACAGATGATAGATATTTTATAACAAATAAATTATACACATAGAATTTATTATGTTTTATTATGAAATGTAATATTTGCATATATATAATATATAGACACATAATGTACACATTTCTATTATTTATTTATATATTAATTATATATAAACATACATATTTTATATATATTTAAATGACATAATATTCTAAATGTTCATATTTACTTATACATTGAACTATAAATAATATATTATATTTTACATAAGAATATTTATACCATATAATAATTACATATTCTATATTTCAAATAAATCTATAAATACACACTTATTTGTGTATATGTAAACATATATGACATTTCTGTTTCTTTTTCTGACAGTAGTCTATTAAAGTTTAAGAGGCAGTAAGGTGAAACTGAGAGTTTTCAATTGCTGATACTTTCTAGGAAGATAAAGTTTTTATCTTCTGTATTTTGTTAAGTTGCAGCTGGGTCTGTGTGGCACAGGATGTCTGAACTTGGGAAAGAGCAACCACCACATCCTGAATGACAGCTAGAAAGGAAATGACTCAAGTGGAAGGTTTTCTTTCCTGCAAGTATCCCCTTCTGTGCCTTCTCCTGAATCTCACCTTTGGTCTTGCAGACTTTTCTTCAAGTCACAACACAGGAGACACAGCAGATGTTAATCAGTGATAAAACTGTATCTCAGCAGGCTTCACTTCAGAACCAAAAGCACAACTGTGCTATACAGGTAGCTGTGACTTGAGTCTTTACAATCTGAGACATATAATTGTCCCCCCCGCAACCCACAAAAACTCGGAGAAAGGAAGTTTCTAAATTGGCATTTCTAAAAGACAACTGTGCTGAATATGAATGAGAGCCATCACATTTAATCAAAAAATTATTGTTCTTATATGAATTTTAGAGCCACCAACTGATAGTTCAATGGCTATGTTTCTTTTATTTATTTATTTATTTTGCTTTTTGGGTCACACCCGGTGATACTCAGGAATTACTCCTGGCTCATGAACTCAGAAATTACTCCTGGCAGTGTTCAGGGGACTATATGGGATGCTGGGAATCGAACCCGTGTCGGCCATGTTGGCTGCGTGTAGGGCAAACATCCTGCCTGCTGTGCTATCGCTCCAGCCCCCCTCAATTGCTATGTTTCAATGAAATGTTGCGTTCACATTTTAAGTAAAAAAATAACTATGAAACGTTAATTTCCCCCTTACACTGAAGTCATGTAATCAAATGTTGACTGAATTGAGAGTGTTTCCAGTGGGTTCCACTGAGTTTCAGAGGATGGTTTTCTATGAGGAACTCACCTGTGGTGTAGGACCACCCACACAGAATTTGGGAAACTAGTCCTATGAGTCTGGAAACTAGCGCAAGCCTTCCAGCAACAAGCACTGCATTAAGCATAAGAAAGCAGGTCTGACTGAAAACGTCCTCAAATGCATGTGCCTTAGAAAAAATGTTGAAACTGACTGATACCCAGGGATAGGTTGGAAGGCCATGGAACAATGATTGTGTTTGCCCACAGGCTTCATGGTTCTTAGGCCTGAGCAACTTTCACCGAATTACACCTCTCCCTCAGCAGAGGTGAGATCTTGGCATTCCTATGGGTCTGGTTTGTGGGAGAATCCAGATAGGCACTGTTTACCGAATAAACATCAATTCAGTGTGGCATGCGGAGGATCAAGTCTCTGCATCCAAGGAAGGAAACTAGCTCTCTGGAGTCAAACCTCTCCAATGTGCTTTTCTCAGATGGTTACATCCAAAATTCAGAATCGTCTCTCTTGATATCTTATGTTTCATAGCAAAATCAGCTCTAGTTAGGTTAGGAAAAGAAATGAAGTTGAGAAATCTGGGTTCAGACTCGGGCTCTGCTGTTCACCCCACACTGGCTCATTTCCTTCCGGTGTAAGAGCACGTTCTTGCCTATACCACATGGAACAGGTTTGTATTGTCCACATTCACTTCAAGAACTTTTCGGATTTCCTTTACCAAGATCATGGTGAATAAACTCATCTTTATTTGACCCATTTTGTAACCTTGTAACATTTGGTATTTCTTAAGAATGACTGCTTTAATTAGTAGTCTTATGGACTGATGTTCATAGGCTGGATATTCATAGTCTTATGGACTGATGTTCATAGTCTTATGGACTGATGTTCATGGGCTGGAGCGATAGCACAGCGGTAGGGCGTTTGCCTTGCACGCAGCCAACATGGCCGACCCGAGTTTGATTCCTCCGCCCCTCTCGGAGAGCCCGGCAAGCTCCCCAGAGTATCTTGTTTGTACGGCAGAGCCTGGCAAGCTCCTCATGACGTATTCGATATGTCAGACACAGTAACAACAAAGTCTCCAATGGAGACGTTACTGGGCCCGCTCGAGCAAATCGATGATCAACGGGAGGGCCTTTTTACCTTGACTTACTGATGTTCAGAATACCTCAAATTCACATGCTTTCATTTCATGCTCACAGAGCTTTCATTTCCCATTGGATGGCAGTATGAAGATATGGACCCTTTGAGAAAGCGTTAGCATTAGCTTGGCATAAGGCACTCTGAAGAGTTGGATCCTCTGAGGAGACCAGTGGCCTCATCAAAAGAGCCCAATGATATCTCTCTTACCACCACCTCCATCTTCCTCTCCACTCTGCTTTCACCCATACTCTCTTCTATGGAAGAGAACAGCAAGAGGATGGCTCGAACTAGAAATTAGCTGGAATTCCAACCATACTTTTTCACCATCACTAGAACTAAGAGAAAAAATTGTTGCTAAAGTCACTCAACTTTTGGTGTTTTCGTCATGGTAAGGGAAGCTAAATTAAACAGTATTCAACGGATAATCAGGTAAATGTTCTTATACTCAACAAATGGAAATTCCTTTGTACTGTTTTATATCTACTTACACTTAGCAAGATCTACTTTATACAAAGTTTTCTTATAATTTATTCCTTCCTATCACTTTTGATATGTATCATCTACGGATTATGACCCCATTTTACAGGGAGGGAACCAATCAGAAGTTCAGAAGTCAGTGAACGGAGGAGTTTCTAGGAATGTGAACTACATTGGAGGCATGGGCAATGCCACTGGACAAGTAGACAGGATGGTTTTCATACAATTAGTGTTTGACTGAATGATTCTTGAAGTTCTATAGAATTACCTTGTCATAGAAGAAAAGATGTGATTGTGGTCAATGTAGCTTTTCAGTGCACTTTGTTCTGCACTGTATTTTAGTTTAGTATTTGACAACAGAAGACACTGTGACCAAAGGTTCTTTTCAGGATTACAGAGTAACAGAGCTAACATTGAAATCCAAATAAACTAATCGATTAGAGTGGTCTGGCCAGTACACCTCTGGTGGAAATCATTCATTAAGAAATACATTTTGGGGGCTAGAGAGGTTAGGTACTTGCCTCACATGTGGCCCTCTTCGATCCCTGGCACCACAGAGGGTGCCCAGAACACTGCCAGGAGTTATCCCTGAGCACAGAGTCCGGAGTATGCCCTGGGAGCTACAAGGTGTGGCCCCCAAAGACACCATACATCATTTCCCAAAATACTTGTAGATATATGAAACCCAAAGAAGTTATAAAACACAATTTACCCTTACTAATGGACTAATAGTTTATTTGGCTGCAACTGGCAATGTAAACAATGATGACACAAGGCTTAGTGCTGAGTAATTACCATTCTAACTCTTGTAGAGTTTTTTCCAAGTATATGTCATGACTCAATACAACCCCATACCCAAAAGTAAAGCTCTTACAGGAAAGCTGGCTCCAAGGCCTATTCTTCATGCTTTGCATGCTGGGGACCTGAGTAGGTATTGACACCACATGAGTCCCAGAGTGCCACCACCCCCAATACTCCCTTCTCACTCCCTCTCTACGCGTACCAAACAGGAAGTACTCACTGAGTATCTCTAGATGGGACCCAAAATAAAATTAAAAAACGTATGACGAAACATTAAAGGAGACCAAGTCTGTTGAGTATTTGGGATACAGGGAGATTGTGAACCATAGTCATGTGATTTGTTTGGAAATAATCCCACAGCTAGACATGGGACTATGGGGGGTGTGTGATTCAACAGGTATGCCCATTCATACTAAAAACCAAGATACCTTCGTTGGAAAAACATTGTGAAAAGCAAAAGTTCTAGAACCTCACTCTCATAAACCCCAAGTGGGTAATAAAGTGTAGGAAGACCAGTTCACAGAACCTACTTCCTCTTTTCAAAAGGAAAAGACTGAAATGGTCAAGTGAAAATCCATTAGGGTGATGGGTAGGGCAAAGGGTGGAATCTCAGGACAATGGTTGTGATGACTACAAAGAATCTGGGGGGAGGGCAAAGAGTAACCCTTGATTTACTGTTTAAGTACCAATTGAGAAATGATCAAGCTCTTAGATGCTTTTCCTTTTGCTAGAATGCTGAATTACCCAGTGAAACAAGGAGACACATCTTGGATTCAAATTCTCTCTCTCTCTCTCTCTCTCTCTCTCTCTCTCTCTCTCTCTCTCTCTCTCTTTTTCTCTTAGTGATCTCCCTCTACCCCATCTCCCTCTCCCTCCCTTTCTCCCTGACAAGTGACCAGGAAGGACCCTAGGTGCTTTCAATATATACTGGAGTCCATTCCTCACCCACTTCACCTATGCTCACAGTGGGCTCTGGGGCAAGGTCGAGGTCCAAGGTCAGGAGTCAGTGAACACCTTCCCACTCGCCTCCACTCGCACTCCCCTACAACTGACCTCTCACCCTTGCACACTCCCGGTGGCAACCTGGTACAGACTTACAGAAAGAGGCAGTGGGGGTCACTCCTTAGGGCTGGGGCGCTAAGGTCCCGCGGGAAGAAACAGACCCCCTCCTCCCCCTGTTCCACACTGATTTCAATTTGTTTCTGCAGAAACCAGGAGGGCATTGGCAGGACACACAAATCAAAAGGCTTTTTAATTAAAAAAAATAGAATAAAAGAAAAGGGCGGGGAGCAACTGTGACTACATCTTGGGGGTGAGGAGGGGCAGAGCAGAGAGAGCCACATCCCCTGGGCCCGCCCACAACCCCGAGCACTTGTTCGGGCAACAGGATCTGCTGGTGGGCATCGGCGCTGCGAAGTGGCCCAGCCACAAGCTGCTGGCCGCCTGCTGTGACAGGCCACCCATGCCCACCTCGACAGCCCCGCCCCGGCCCCAACTGGACCTGCCCGCAGCCCCCATACTCCCGGACCTTCGACCCCCACCGCCTCCCCCAGGATTCTGCAATAGGCGAGGGGACCCGGTGGTCTCCTACCGTCCTCTGCGGCCCCTGTCGCTGGCCAATGGCCTGGGCCACCACCACGGGGACCCGCGCCCAAGGGCGCCGAGCGCCGGGGGGTCCCCAATGGGGGGCCCCCCGGCCGAGCACGGGTGCCCGGGCGGACGGAGGGAGGAGCCGAGCGGGCTGGGCGGAAGATCAGAAAAGACCCGGTCACAGTCGGTAGCAGCAGCTGCGTCGAGCGGCGGCGAGGACAACGGGGACCGAGCGACCCGGAGAGGGCGGCGCGGCGGGGCGTGAGGGTGGGAAATGAGGGAACGTTCGGGGCTCGCGCCGCGGCCGGCCGAACTCCGGGGATTTAAACCCCGCAGCCGCAGGCGCGCGCAGGGCAGGAGCCGCCCCCTCCCCCCGCGGACCGTGCTCCGCGTCCTCCTGCCCTGGGGGCCTCGGGCGGGCCCAGATGCTCCCCGCGTTCCCGCCAGGCTCTCCTGCCACGGGCACAATGCGGCCAGGCTAGAGGCTCGCGACGCAGCGCGGCCTCCGAGCGGCCCAGGCGCTCTGATCCACTGGCGTCCGGGCGCAGGGGTTGGAGCAGCGGGCCCGCGGCTCGCCTCCCGTCGGGGCAATGCTCTGGCCTTTAAAGGTCAGCAGGAAGGCGGGAGGGGCAGGCCTGGCTGGGACCTTGGGCTGGCGCTCCCCACCTCCCGCATCTCGCGCTGGTGGCGCAATCGGTGTCCCGCGCGCCTGTGCGGCCTACGTCACGGGCGTTGACCGCCGACCGCTGGCGATGGCTCCTTGGAGACCGCCCGGAGCCTGAGCGCCACCTCCGAGGCCCTGGGCTGCGACCGCCATGCCAGGCTGCTGCTCCTTGGCCCGCGCGTGGGGCCCAGCTGGACGCTGAGCGTGTGTGGGGGCGCTCGGAGCAGGTGAGGGGCGGGCGTGGGGGGGTCCCTGCCAGCACGTGGGAACCAGCTGGACGCTGAGCGTGTGGGCGGGCGCCCGGAGCAGGTAAGGCGCGGAAGAAAGAAAAAAGAACGAAAGAAAGAAAAAAGGGAATGAGGGAAGGATGGAGGGAGGGAGGTAAGGAAGGAAGAAAAAAGGATGAAGGAAGGAAGGAAGGACCTAACACTCAGACCCTCCTATGAAATGCGCGCCCTGAAAGGGCAGAATGCAGATTCCATAGCATGCTGTTGCTGCCACCTACAGGCCATATGTAAAAGGTCAGAATGCTGCTTGAGAGGATAGTGTTAAGGTGAGCTATTTAAGAGACCATTTCTTTTCTCGTTCCTTATGCTAAGTGATATAAGCCGGAGAGAAAAGGATAAACATCATATGACTCTTAAGTGTGTAAGATATTGCAAGTAAACACAGATGAACTAATGAAACAAAATCAGCTTTAGGACTCTGAGTAAAGTAGAGGCCCTCCCGTTGATCATCGATTTGCTCGAGTGGGCCCAGTAACGTCTCCATTGGAGACTTTGCTGTTACTGTGTCTGGCATATCGAATACTCTCGGTAGCTTGCCTGGCTCTCCGAGAGGGGCGGAGGAATCGAACTCGGGTCGGCCATGTTGGCTGCGTGCAAGGCAGACGCCCTACCCGCTGTGCTACCGCTCCAGCCCTAAAAAAAGGCTTTTTAATAAAAGGTTTTTGAAAAAAGAAAGAAAATGAAAGAAAAGGGCAGGAAGCAACTGTGACTACGTCTTGTGGGTGTGGACTGGGCAGGGCAGAGATAGCAACATCCCCCCCCCCACAACCACAAGCACTTGCTAGCGCCACTGGAGCCGCTGGTCGATGGCGCCGCCACATGGCCAGCCCACAAGCTGCTGGCGGGCTGCTGTGACAGGCCACACACGCCCACCTCGACAGCCCTGCCCCGCCCCGCCCCCAAGGGTCCTTGCCTGCAGCCTCCCGCATCCCCAGACCTAGACCCTGGCTGCCTCCCCCAGGATTCTGCAGCATAGGCGGGGGGATCCGGTGGTCGCCTCCCGTCCTCTGTGGGCCCTGTCGCTGGCCTGGGCCACCACCGCGGGGACCCGCGCCCAGGGGCGCCGGGGGGGGGGGGGTCCCGAAGTCCCCCCCCGCCCCCCCCACACCCCCGGTCGAACTCCCGGCGCCCGGGCGGACTAATGGAGGAGCCGAGCGGGCTGGGAGAAAGAGCAGAGAAGACGCGGTCGGCAGCAGCTGCGTCAGGCAGCAGCGAGGACAGCGGGGACCGAGCGACCCGGAGAGGGCGGCGCGGCGGGGCGTGAGGGTGGGGAAGGAGGGAACGTTCGGGAATGTTCGGGGGTCGCGGAGAGGCAGAACTCCGCGGATTTAAAGCTCTCAGGGGCTGGTTAGCAAGAGCTCAAGCCCCTCCTCACTCCCTCCCCCCCAGGGGGCCTCGGGCAGCCCCGCCAGGGTCTCCTGCTGCAGGCACATCTCGGCCAGGCCAGAGGCTCGTCGCCCCTAGCAGTCAGGCGTAGGGGTCGAAGCAGCAGGCCAGGCTCGCCTCCCCTCGGGGCAACAGACACACACCACACACAAAGGGAGCTCTTGGGGATGTATTCTACCTTGGGCTGCTGTAGACACAGAGACAGAAGAAAGCATATACAAAGGCAGTTGCTACCTTGGAAAAGGGGTGGCACTATGTTTACAATCCTTCGCCCTGACTTTCTGTGGCTATAAAGCTTTCCTCTATCCCAACCCCCATTCTTTTGGTTGGTTTTCAGTGTTCAGGGGTCACTCCTCGTGATCCTCAGAGGACCAAATACAGGTGCTGGGGGTCCAAGTACGAACCCTCCACGTGCAAGGAAAGCATCTTGCCCTGTACTAGCTCTTGGGCCCACATCCATCTTAAAGAGTTTCCAACTTATACTTCAGAGCAAAGCGTCAGATTGCTTCAGCCTGAGCCTAGCTGCCCTAAGTGAGTAGCTCTCAGATACTTTTCACTTCTCTGAAGCTGATCTATCCAAATATGGGCAACCTAAAGGAGGCAACATCTCTAATAGCACGGGAACACAGAGCCTTGAAGCATCCTCTTCAGCCTGCTACTTAGAACTGAACTGGCAAAAACCACTGTCCAGATTGGTTGTGTATTTGAGGAGCTTTAGTGATGGGAAATCTTTGCTTTTTGGTTCTCTGGGCGGAGCAGGCTGGCACTTCAGCTGAGCCCAAGTCCCTTTCTCTCTGGCTTCCTTCTTTTTGGGACAATTTTCCTTCCCGTTAGAGACAGTTGGCTAGTCTCTTCGAGTGCTCAATATGCTCACGAGGAACAGTCATTCTCTTGGCAAGAATCTTGTGCCTGACTTGTTGGTTTATGACAATCTTAGCACAAAATATACTTAGCAGAAAATATAAAATATCCAAAAGGTTAGAGAGCCAGAGAGGGCGAGAGAGAGAGAGAGAGAGAGAGAGAGAGAGAGAGAGAGAGAGAGAGAGAGAGTTCAGAAAAGCACCTACCAAAGAGGCAGCAAGGGGAGGGGGTAAGGGGTGTTGGGCAGGAACCTGGGGACTCTGGTGCTGGAAATGTACACTGCTGGAGGGATGGGTGCTAGAATATTGTATGACTGGAATTCAATTATGAACGGCTCTGTAATGCTCCAAAAATGAAAAAACTTAAAAATTTTAAAAAATAAACTGGAAGCTAGAATGTTTTTATGACTGTTACAAAAACCCCTTGATGTCATGTTACCTATTAATAAATTGATTTCACATGTAGGAACATGACTGACTCGGTCCTTTTTCTGATCGATTCTAACTTCTGGTTAGAATCAAGTTAGAATCTGGTTAGAAACCAAGATGTTTCTGGTAACTGCATGCAAACAGATAGCTGGGACTCACTTGAACAGACTTTGCACTATACTGATAGTTTTTTATTTTATTTTTGCACAAATCACTTGCAGTTAAACTCTTCTTAAGTTTTGTTGTGTATAACCTTAGGATTTTGTACAAAATTTAAGAATTCACATTCTAAACCTGGTGAAGAACAGTAAAATTAACTTTCAAGACATGTGGTTTAAATTCCTTAAAGATGAGAGAAAATCTGACATCTCAAAACAGAAAAAAAACCTTACAGTATCACAGCTGGGTAAGCACAGCATGTATACCTTGGATTATATTTAGGATTGACAAGTCATCATATACTCTGGCCAAACCAGATGAGAAAACCTAATACCAATCTTCAGTTCTTTTGAGAGGTGCTTCATTGCAAACCTCTACTTCAGAGTTGTCAAGGAGCAGAGCCGGCTCACTTCCTATTCCTAAATTGCACTCACTAGGGATGGGCAGAGTGTGCCATTTCACCATACTTCCTGAGTTGGATATGTTTATTCCAGGACCTTTCTCTCTCCTGGCTCTGGTGCATTCCAACCCTGCTGGGAGGTGGGAACGTAAAGCAGGTCTACAGAAGCTCCTGCTGAGTTCAAATCTAAAAGTTCAAAACTGCTAAAAGATGCCTCTGATTCTGCATTTTTCATCTCTAGCTCAACTGTGGATCAAACTCTGGTACCCTAAGTCTAAGTGCGAGGAACGCCAACAAGGCCGACGTTGGGAGTTCTTTGAGAAAGGCAGTCCAGATTCTGTGGTTCTTCCTTCCCAACCTTTGCCTCTATTAGAAGGGATGTTAGCAGGCTAGAGAGGATGCTGTGTACGCAGGAGCCTCAGTTTCAATCACTGGCACCACAGGATTGTCCTGCATGGGATGGCATTAATGGGGCGCAGCAAGAATCGTAAAGGTTCAAAAGAGTGGAGTTTTCAGTGGCTCCCCAACCCCAGCCCACCCCACTCACCCAAGCAATATCTCTTCCTTAGGCAAATGCTTCTTGTGGCAAACTTTAGTTTTCAAGTTTAATGAGCTTCCTTTAGAAAATCTTGCCAGCGTTAAGAAGGTAGGTAGACTGCGTGAAAGTTTTTGTATCAGGATGTTTGCTTTGAGAATCATGCTATGCATACTTCTGTTATAGGCTTTTGGGCTGTGTGCAAGGCAAATGCTTTCCCTGCTGTGTTCTCTCTTAGACTTCCTGGTGGCTTTAAAAAAACTCAATGCTGACCTGATAAAGTGTGATTTCTTTCTTTTTTTCTTTTTTCTTTTTGGTTTTGGGCCACATGCAGCCTTGCCCAGGGCTTACACTTGACAGGACGTGGGAGACCATCTAAATGTGATTGGGATTGAATCCTCCTAGGCTGAGTGTAAGGCAAGTGCCCTAATAGTTGTATTATCTCTCTAGCTCCTGATGTTTTTCTAGAACCCTTCAGGCTTACAGTTTATTCTGACATTGTTACGCGAGGGAATCCCATTGTATTTCTCCTGAGCAACACAGAACATAGTGAATTAAGGGAGAACCTTTCGTACCTGGAAAACGGAGGCCACCACAAAAAGTGGCTCGCCATAAATCTGTACATCAGTGCCGGCATTTAATTTTTCTTTTAATTCCCTGTACGCCTTCACACTTGCGGATTGATGAAATATGCCTTCTGTCAAGGGCCCCCTCTCATAAAGGAGCCGTAGTATGTTCTGTAGGGAGGAAAAGCAGAATGGTGCTTCATATCGGGGCATCACTAGGGAACTGCCAGGTGGACGAAAGCCCATGTGTTTTCTGGTAGTTCATCATTCTATATATTCATGCTATTATAGTCAACATCCCACCAAGACATTTTACTACAGACGCTTGTTTTAAGTGTCATCTGTTTGTTCGGCGAACCAATAGTCACTTAAAAGCCAAATTTCTCTGCTAACTTTTCTCCTCCTCAGTATTTTCCTGTTCCTTTCTAACACAGACTTCCCCATTCTCCTCCCTGATTCCAAATATAAAAATATTTCTGCCAAATTTCTCCACTTGCTTTTCTTTTTTCTGTTTCATATTTCATTCCACTTGTGCCGTGCCTGCTCGAGCAAATCGATGAACAATGGGAGGACAGTGCCACAGTGCCACAGACAGTGTGTGTTTACTTCCTGCTGCAAAAAGCTCAACACTCTCCTCTGGTGGAAGCTTTCTCTACTTCATTCCCTCGGAATACCGTTTGTATTTCTCTTTCCTGCTCTGTCCTCTGCTTGAAGGAAGAGACAAGCACCCATGGGACTCTGGAACCTAGTTATGGCAATACCTGATACTGGAACCCCAGCATTGTAATCTAAAGTAGGACGAGAACTACTCCCTAAATCTGTGCTAAAAAGTGGCTCGACTAGTGTTTCATACATTGCAATGGCACATACCATATTCATCTAAGGAGGAAACTCAAGTACTGGAGCCTATCTTCTGAGCTACTCTATTGATGAATGGTAACCAATTGTGCCAAGAATCAAAATACTTATAAAGCCCATGAAAGAGTCTTCTCCAAACTAGTCTCTGCTTCTAACGTGAAACTGACTTTCAGAATACTTTTTGAGTTCAAGGAACAGGGTGTGGAGAAGTTGTGGACTCTCTATTTAAAAGCAAATTCTAATTGATCTGAGCAGGCTTATGTGATGTTTCCTAACACTAGTAGACTAGATGACCAAAACCTTTCTAGAATTCTGCTAGAGGTCAATTGAGTTTTGTATCCTTTAAGTTACTGATGATGATATTGGCAGGCATGTGGTTATCTATTGTCCTTCTATTTGGGAAGAGTCTTCCATCAAAGCTACGTTAGATCATTCCAGGTAGCTCTCAGCTCAATTCCAGATTTGTTTGAAGAAAAAAAAAAAAACTCAGGGTTCTGATCCAAAAAGAGTCACTTTAAAATAAAAGTGATTTCAGTCCAATTAGAATATGTTCTGGTGGATCAGCCCATTCAAAATTTTAGAATTCTTAGAGCAACCTCTCAAACTCACATCACTGATAAATAAGGAGGAGCACACCACATTGGATGGGATGGAAAGTACAAGGCAACCAATCTTTATGAACAAGATATCATGACTTAAGACTTAACCTGTAACAGCATGTTAATAATCTCTTCTACAAGGGCCTAAGGGCTCCATGATGAGCTATGATAATCTTCACACACTTTCTTCTACAGGAACATCTTTTGACTGTTTGTAGCAAATTATTGATAACAAGCCATAGAAAATCAATAACTCAGGCTCTGATCTAGGGGCAGGCTTCAGGGGTGGTTGGAAGAATTGGAAAGAATGGTGGTGGGAAGGTACAATAGCAGTGGGATCGTTGTTAGAATATGTAATGTAACAAATTATCCCAAACAACTTTATTGAAAAGTAAATTGAAAACATAAAAAAGTCCACTACAACTCTCCCTTCTTAAGTCACAGAAAAAAATGTTGAGTAATCAGCCTTTTGTTTTTG
Organism: Sorex fumeus; assembly: GCF_029834395.1. NCBI lineage: Eukaryota > Metazoa > Chordata > Mammalia > Eulipotyphla > Soricidae > Sorex > Sorex fumeus. The sequence continues at coordinate 17,013 of NW_026606418.1, read as the reverse complement.
CCAATTCAACTGTTGGTCAGTCTGTCTAGTTCATTTTATATATTCAAATAACATCTGTCTTGCTGCTAGATACTAAATAAAGCTGTCTTGCTTTTAAAACTGTGACTGACGTGACTGAAAGTTTTCACAAAGTCTTGACTACTTCCTTGAAGTGGGGAAAAGAGTATTGTTTGTGGTAATTTATGTATTCAACCACCTGTGAGACAAGGTTTCTCAGAATAAATCTCAGTTGGAAAAAAAGCAAATGAAATATGGATGGTCTCAGCAGAGTTCCTGAGACATTTCCTAATATGCATATCTGTCTATTTGTATGTATCATTTGGCATGTGATGTTCAAGTTTCCTGAAAAGCACTGTTACCTCAAATTTTTTAGAGGCTGGAGAGATCGTACAGCAGGTAGGGCTTTTGTCTTGCACACACATGGCCAACCCACATTCAGTACCTGAGGGCAGAGTCAGGAGTGGCCAAAAGAAATCAGGAAAATAGGGTGAGGGTGTGTGCAGTAGATATATAAGAGAGTTACTTCTGGGTCCCTCAGTCGGTTCACATTGACAAAAGACAACCATGGAAATTCAGCATGGACTTTTCACTATCCCAATGATTCTTTTGTTTTTATTGCAAATACAGACACCTGGTTTGTATTCATAACAGGAAAATTAAACCAGATCAATCTCCTTTTCAGACTAAAGACTTCAAAGCTCACACTTGGGACCCCCTCCATTTAATGTCACTTTATCATCTAGAGTTCTTTTTCTTGATGGCATAGGTAGGAGATGGCTATGTTTCTAGGGAATGCATGTTAGATGAATGGACCCAAAAGAGAGTTCTATGGAAATCATCTGACCCAGGATGCAGGTAGGGGATGACCCTTCCAAACTACCTCTTTTGAATATGGGACTATTTTGAGAAACACACAGTACAATGTCCCATGGTAGAAAGGCATTGCACACCTGCATCGCTCAATGGAGCCTCCAACGCCGTAATGTGCCTACAGTTTAAGAGCAATGAATAATGTAGAAAGACAAGAATTTCCGTAATGACCACCTCCTAAAATGGTCTTTGCTTTAGGATAATTCAAAAACCACCTCATCCGACTGCAAGTGTGGATCTCGGTACTGTTTTCAGGAACGAAACCTTTGGCATCAAAACGCAGCAGGACTGTGCAGAGGAGCAGCTACTCACCATTTTTGGTCAATGCAGGAGTCCTGGGGGTGGGTTTCAGAATAAACTGGCATCTTGACCTTGGATGAAGGTGTGCTCTTGTTAAGAGTGGTGGCTGGATGAAAGCTATGTCCTCAGTCGTCGGTACCACGATGCCAAGGTTGCTTCTGACATGGCTCATTTGGATATTGTATGGTATCTCGTGACCTACACAGAGAAAAACCACAATGGAGACTTAAGGCTGAGTGGTCCTGGCGCTGGTGCTGCACACTGCAACGGGATAGGATCTATTCCTAGCCCTCTGTCTACCCATCCCTAGGTCTACTCACAGAGGGACTCCGCCAAAGCCATTTTAAGTGGGCAAGGGAAAGAAGGGCAAAGAGAAAGACAATGTTGCTTGGAATGCACGTTTCCTGTGTTGGCATAGAAATACAGTATTTCCAGGCAGTCCTGTTTCTCCTTTGATGTTAAGCTATATCAACTCTTCAGAAAATTCTTGGGATCTCTCGATCTCCAATCTATGATTTAGTAGACCTTACCTACTTACAATGTGGGGGTCAAACTAGCAAACCTTAATGGGTAGCCTAATCTTATAAGGAAAAAGAATTCAAGATCTGTATAGGAAAGACAAATGTGTAGGCGAAAGTAAATAATACATACTGCTGACAGATTTTTTTTTAAAAGTTTGGTAAACTAGTTCTGCTTTTGGGAATTGAAGAGAAAAATCCACACTATTCTTCCCAACTCTACTATTAGGTACTTGAGACTGCCACTATGGAAATGCTTAATACTTAGTATTTATGCTTCATATTTAGTAGTTAAACTTTCTGGCCAATTCTGGCTCTCAGGAGTTAGGAAAACATATCCATCTTATCAAATTTTCAGAAACTTACCTACTAGAAGATATGGTGCTGCCAGTTTTCCAGTATGAATCCACAATTGATAATCCCTTTCAGTGCCCTTGGAGACAAAATAGAAATCCCTCCTATTGCTAAATGAATAAAGCTATTTCTATGCTTCCTACACACACACAAACACACACACACACAGAGGACAGGGTATTAATGCCAATCAGGTTCCTGAGGGGGATTGTAGGGGGTTAAATTTTTTGCCTTTGTAAAGCCAACAGCACTGATTTCTACAACCTTTCTGCAGTCCTTTTGATAGGACCCAGGGTCTATTTTCATTTTCCCCTTAGTGATGACTAGGGGTGCAAGACCTGCAATATCATCAGGACCTCTCTACTCCCAGTAGCAGACGAAAAAACCCACGACATCACATACAGTTTTCAATAAAGAAATGCCTTGGTTTTCTAAAGAGCTCATTTGAAGTGCCCTCACTCATCTCTCCCTGTCTAGTTGTGTCTGAGAATATTGGATTTCATCTCCAACAAGCCCCTGCAAACACAAGCTGTTATCCAGGGAGCCTCAGACATGCTATGTTTGTGTAGAGACCTGAATATGTTAGATGCTGCTGAGTAGCCTCAGCTGCTTCTTAGCAGATGGAGAATGACCATGAAGCTCTGAGAAAAAAGATATCTGGCACAACGTCTACACTCGTTTCATTTGGGACAAATCCCCTCTTGAGGCCAGAAAGGGGAAACGTTCTATCTAGAGAAAAGTCTCAGTCCTGATAAAAACTGAAACTGTTCACCAACAGAATTATAATACAACAACATTCAAACTCAGAAATGAAAGGTATAAATTTAAGCCAACTTGGCTGTATCCTCTGATAGGATCAAGCAAACAATATCTTCAGTGACATTTGAACAGACAGGTAGTACTGAATATCCTTACTTTTCCCTTTGATGAAAAGATAGATAGTCCTTTGATGAAAAGATAGTCCTTTTGATGAAAAGATAGTCCTTTTCTTTTATTCATTTTTTAAAAAAATTTTTATTAAAAACCCTTTTGAGCTGTGTGTTGTAGCAATGCCCTCCTGGCTTCTGCGGAAAAAAATTGAAATCAGTGGGGAGTTGGGGGGCGGGGGGAGGGGGATTGTTTCTTCCCGCGGAACCTTAGCGCCCCCGCCCTAAGGAGTGACCCCGACTGCCTTTTTCTTTAAGTCTGTCCCTGGGTTGCCACCTGGACCTTGCAATGGTGAGAGGTCAGTAGCAGGGGAGTGCGAGTGGAGGCGAGCGCGAGTACGTGCTTGTCACTGTGTCATGTCACCATATCACTCTGCTCCCACCTGGGGACAGTGCGACACATGATACATCACCATTGTTTGCAGCTTCTGTAGTGCCCAAGGATCAGCAGGAGGCTCCGTAGAAACCCCTGGAAAAGAAGTCATAGCCGTGAACACCAGAGAGGAGCACAACCCAAAGCCGTCACCGGAAGTCCCCGCACTGAAGCTGGAAAGGCCCTGACCACCCCGAGGTACGTCTCAGAGTTGCCAGATGCTCCTTCCTCTCCAGGGGACATAAAAGTGGGTTGTGATCTAAGCTGCCCATCACTTTCAGGGAAGGAAAAGCAAGCAGCTGACCTGCTGTCCTTTTTCTTTAACTGAAAATTTTATACTATTTGAACAGACATATCTAGCCGAATTGATGAAAACTAAGTGTGGGAGCCGGAAAACAGAACACAGGGAAAGAGGGAAAGAGGGCACTGGCCTTGCGCACAGCTATCCTGGTTTGATTTCCTGCATCCATAGGGCCCCCACAGCCCACCAAGAGATTCCCGAATGCAGACTGTGAAGGAAGCCCAGACTCTTACTACTGTTTGATGGGGTCCCAGAACAAAACAAGAACACGCTCAAGAAATGTGAGTTGGGTACTTAGTAGAAATAAGAACCTCTACCATCACAACTTTCTGGAATTTAATCAGAGTAAAAGCTTTTTTTTGATGGCAACAGAGATAGCACAGATCATTTGGTGGCTGCCTGGCACACACTTCAACCAAGTTTCAATCCCCATCAGACCAAAGGGTCCCCACATCTTCATGGGGGATCAATGAGCAGAGTCACAAGTAACCCATTAGCATTACCAGGAGTGGCCAACAACAAAAAATAAAGTAATAAATTTAGAGGCTGGAGCTAAGTCTCATAGCTAATAAGCCTCACACATGGCTGACCTGGGTCAGTCCCCAGCACCAACTGGGTATTTGAAGCAGCAACCACAGGGTATGACCCAGAAGCCAAAGGATAAAAAGAAGAACTTGTATATTAGTCAAAGCCCACCAGGCAACTTTGTCGGGTCAGGGTTTGGTTTGGGGGACAGCAGGGAAAGAACTGTTGGCAGTGCTAGGGGACTCTGCTTTCCCGGGATTGGACTGTGGCAGGCTGCTTCCAATGGCCAGGGCCTGCACTCCTGGCCTATCTCTGACCCTAGAAATTCAAATTCTAGATAAATCCTGTGTACCTTGTGATAACGACACAGACTGACTATTCGGGAGGAGGTCTTTGTCTTATCTTAGAAGGGTACCCTGGGAAGGAAGGGCTTTCCTATGTTCATTGTGCTACCTCACCTGGGTGAAGCTGCTACCAGGAATGCTTGCAGGGTGGGCAGGAGACTTAGGCTGCAAGATGGAGGGAGGAGAGACCACCATAGGGGACAGAAGAAGACAAGATTGAGGGGCAGGGTGAGATTGGAATGGGGAGTGTAGTGAGGCTGAAACAGTTGAGTGTGCAGAATGGAATAAGTGGCAAATGGTCTCCAACCAGCCTGGCAAGCCTGTTCCCTCCTTCATGCATCTACTCAACCACACTCATTTATTTTATAACATAAATAACTCACTTGCTCATACACTTCTCTTCCCTGGCCTCAGAGCTCCACCTTCCAGCCAGATCATGACCGGTTTCTCCCCCAGAAAGTCCTAAACCCCACCGACACATCTTCATGAGCCTGCATCTAGCACTCACTCCTGTTGTGCAGTAATTTATCTGAAACAGTGCAAAAAGTTTGCTGTACAGGAAAATTAACCCAATATCCAGGATGTTTACTATACACCAGAATGTGAGCTGTGTCTCAAAGTTGTAGCAGCAGGAGTGATTCTACTTTTTAAAGATGAATATGATACCTTGTGGCCAAGGTGGTGATATAGGAAAAAAGATATAGGTGATATTGCCTTGCACGTGGCTGACCCAGGTTCGATACCTGAGCACCCCAGATGGGCTCCTGACCTTGGAATAAATGATCCCTAAGCTAAGAGCCAAGAGTTAGACATAAACGCTTTAGGTTGTGGACCACAAATACTGCAACAACAAAAGGTAACTAACAAAGTAAACAAAACCAAAAATAAATTCATCTGCAAAGACAAATTCTACAGAGAAACACTTAAAGGATTGAACACTGTGTGCTAAATCACATTTTTGGACTTATCCTGAATACTTATTCTTTTTCTCTGCTCTCACATCCGGTGTGTGTCTATGTGTCTGTGTTAGTCGACGACTAACGGGAAGTTAAATGATTAAGTGATTAAGTGATCTCTCCAGTATGCATTTTCATATGCCTAGTGAAGGCTGAGGAATGAATAAGACCTTCCCACATTCACTACATATATAAGGCTTCTCTGAGTACAAAATCTCATACTAGTCTTAAGGACTAAGGGTAGAGTGAAGGCCTTCCCAAATGACAGACATTGATGAACTTTTTCTCCACTATTTAGTAAGGCCCCCAGATTAAGAGAAGACATTCCCACATTCCATACAAAAAAAAGGGTTTCTCTGGGGCTGTAGCAATAGCAAATCAGGTAGGGTGCTTGCCTTGTATGTGGGCAACCCGGGTTCGATTCCCAGCATGTCATATGGTCACCTGAGCACTGCCAGGGATAATTCCTGAGTGCAGATCTAGGAGCAACCCCTGTGCATTGCCGGGTGTGACCCAAAACGCAAAAAAAAAATGAGGTTTCTTTCCAGTATGTATTTTCGTATGACTACAAAGACTTGAAGAAAGAGCAAACACTTTCCCACATGCCTGACATACAAAAGATTTCTCTACAGTATGGAATATCCTATACTGGTAAAGGTTGATGGTGTGAATGAAGCCCTTCCCACACTCCTGACATATATAATGCTTCTCTCCAGAAAAATTTTTCCTGTGCACAGTAAGGCTGACAATAGAGAATTCTCACATATACAGGGCCTTTTTCCAGGAGGAATTTCCCTGTGATTCAAAAGGTTTGAGCAACTAACAAAGGCTTCATCCCAGAACGTCCTGACCCCACAGAAATGAATGCCCAGATTAGTTAGAAGGAAAGGACACAGGTCAACACCCTTGTGATCCTAATAAAAACCTCAAAAATACGGAAAAGGAATGAACAAAATATCCATTTTCCTTATATCCAGATTGGTGCCTATCCAGAGTTATAATACCAAGGTTTAAGAGACATATTGAGTCATGCTGAAGACACCCAAGGATCATTAGAAGAAAATCCACACAGTGAAATAGTGCACCGTCTGACAGGGTGAGGCCCAAAATGACGAACTTCTTGGACGCAGAGTGATAATACAGCAGGGAGGGTGTTTTCCTTGCACGTTGCTGACCCGGGTTCACTCCTAGGTATGCCATATGGTCCCCTGAGAAACACAAGACGTAATTCCTAAGGACAGAGGCAGGAACAATCAATGAGCATAGCCAGAAATAACGCAAAATACCCAAAAGGAAAAATAGAAAAGAAAATGAACCTGTGACCACTGTGACAGTACAGCATGGCAGGCACACAACACACCTGATACACAAATATGGATTACATCCCTGTATCCTATATCGTTCCGGAGCACTGTAGGGAGAAATTCCTAAATATTCACGAATGTTCTGAGTACTACCAGGTGTAGTTCCCAAATCAAATAGAAATAAAACAACGAAATAATAAATGAAGTTGAAGTGCTGGTGCAGTACTACAGTGAGAAAGGCACCAGACTCAGACAGCAACCTCATGGGCCCCTGAGCACTGGCAGGTGTGATCCTTCAGGACAGAGCCAAGAGAAATGTGGATGCAGCCCCCCAATCAAACCCAAAAATGAACACACTCCAGTGAAGGGTACCATAGTAATTCGGCAATAGAAGGAAACTGTTGAGAGGAATCTGAGCGACCATACGGGGCAGAGGACGGAGGGCGCTTGCTTTGCATGTGTCCAACTGGAGTCTATCTGCTGAATTCCATTTGGAGTCCAGAGTCCACCAAAAGTGTTCCCTGAGTACAGAACCCGGAGTACAAGTCCTGCGTATCTCCAGGTGTGGCCCAATAACAAATAACAAAAATAGGGTAAAAATAGAGGACCAAGAGAAACAGCAGTTCCCACTGTTGTCATACATTTTGGCCAAAAGAATCCAGTCTCTTCTGAACTCGCAGGTGCCTCTCTGGATTCCTGGCAAGTTAAACCCACAGGGCCCTCAGAAACAGCCTGCAGGTGCTGGCAGGTCTCCAGCATCATGTTCCTGTAGAGCTTCCTCTGAGAGGCGGCCGTTCAGGTACGTCCACTCAGGGACAGTGAGTGGGGCAGGCGATCCCCACCATACCATCTGCTCAAACAAGCCATGCCAGGCGCAATATCGAATACAGAACCATAAGTGACCCTGGAGAATCGCTGGGTGTTCCCCTCACATCACCTCACTTCACTTCACAAAACAAACCTGAACAAATCAGACTCTTATTCTGGCACATCAAAGGGCTCCCAAGACTTGGCAGGAGGGATCCTTGAGCACTGAGCTGCGAGTACAACTTCAGCATCTTGGGGTATAGCCCCAAAACCCAAATTCAACAAAAAAACACAGGGTCAAAAATGTTGTCAAACAGCAGAGCATTGGGCACTCCAATCAGTAGTGACAACCCAGGGCTCCTTCCAGAACCAAATCAGAGATGGATGACCCTGAAGTCTGTGTCCTCCTGTCACTGATTTCTGTCATCTTGTCACTCTCCTCCTACCTGGGGATGGTCTGCCAGGTGGGTCACTGCCATTGTCCCAAGCTTCTAATTCCCTAGAATAGCAGGGAGTTATGTCCAACGACCTGGAGGACAAATCAGAGCTGTGAGCATCAGAGAAGAGAACAGCCCAGGGCCTTAACAGGCCGGAAGTCCCTGTCCTGGCGACGAAAATGTCCTCACTGGCCTCGCCGTTAGAAACATGGTCACAGACCCACACAGGGCAGACACTGTCATATGGTCCATCAACTTCAGGAGAGGGTTTGCACCCAGGGTACTCATGATGAAGATAAGGCAAGTAGGTGACTTCGGTCCATTCTCTGAAAATACTCTAATATCTAAACAGGAATCTAGTGCTACAGATGAAAATTAGGTCTGAGCAGTGACAGCACATCAGTTAGGGCATTTATTGTGCAAGTGGCTGTCTCTGCTTTGATCCCCAACATCTCATAGGTCTCCCTGAGCCCACCAGGAGTGATTCTTGAGCTCACATTCAGGACTAAGCCCATAGAACTGCTGACTGGTCCCAAGACACACAAATGTAAGAGAAAGTTGTGTTCAAATGAGAAAAAGAGACATCCAATTTCACAACTTTCTCGACTTTACCCAGAGTAAAAGCATTTTTATGATGGCCAAAAAATAGCACAGAGCACGGGGTGCTTGCCTGGCATTCAACCGACCCAGCTTCATTGCCCACAACACACAAGTTCCCAAGCCATGCACGAGGGGATCAGTGAACACAGAGTAAGGAGTAATTGCTGAGCAACGACTGACATAGCCTCCAACCCAAAATAGATGAATTTATAGACTAGAGCTACAGTCTGCTAGGGTGTTGGCCTACAGCTGACCTGGGTTCAATCCCTGGCACCCCACTGGGTGTCATACGCAAAAAATACAAAACAAAAGTGAAAAAAAATGTATTTTGTCAAAGCCCCCTCCAGCCAGTTTTGTAGGACAGATTTGGGTTTTAGGGCCACAAGTGGCAGAACTTTGGGATTATTCATGAGGGTGTTTGGGGGACCCTGCATTTTGACAGAGGTTGCCCCATGGCAGGCTGCTTACAAGGCGAGGACATGCACTCCTGGCCTACCTCTGACCCCAGCAATTCAAATTCTATATAAATCCTGTCAGCCTTGTGAAATGGACACAGATGGGCATGATGGGGGTGGATGGGGTAGTACGCAGAGATGAGGTCCAGCTGGAAAAGGCCATGGCAGGGTGATGGTGCCTGGTGGATCCCAGTATGATGCCAGTAAGCAGCACAGTCTGCAGTTCCAAAGAATTTTTAAAGGTTTGCAGGGGACAGAAAGAGAAACCAGTGGGCATGACACTTCTCATGCCTGTGGCTGACTTAACGTCACAACCTGAATTCCCAAGGTGTGATCTTGGAGTACTGCTGGGTCTGGCAGAAATCCCAAATCCCCTACCCTTCCTACACACAAATAAAAGCAAAGAGGCTGTTATGTGCCAACAGCAAAGGTTTGGAATCCAGCATTATATTCTCAAGAGTCAGTTCTTTACTTTGTCTTTGCTTGGGGGCCACACTAGGCAGGACTCAGAGCTTACAGGCAAGGCTTTAACAGACTATATGATTTTTCTCCCTTGGTATGTGATTTTGTGTAAGGAAAAGGAGAACAAATATTACACTTGGCCCAAAAGAAATCTTAATGGTGAAAAGTCTGTAATTTTTCTCAGAGCCTCCAACTACTTCCCTACAGACAGTGTTTTGCTGTGGAAGGGGAAAACTGACACCTGTTATGGTGGCAGAAATCAGAACAATCAGTGAGGCCCCAGGTTCCTGGAATTGAAACAGTCTCAGCTTCCCAGAAATGGAACAATGTGCAACTAGCCAAACTGAACCCACCTGGGAAAGTTCCTGGGCCCTGCCAGGGGGCTCAATCAATCATTATGCCCCTAGTCAAAATGTCCCAGAAATTGTCTTTTGTTAACCCTAAAAGAATGAGCTTATGTAACCGTGAATGATTATGGAAAACAAATTTTTAACTACTGCCTCACCACTGTTAGCCTAGACACTTGCCAAAACAATTTTGTTTGGTAACTAGCTAAGTTTTTTTTTCTGAAACTATACAAAATTTACTGCTTAGGTAATCAAACCCTATATAAACTACTACCTGACATCGGTGTCCCTATCAAGAGGCCACTCTGTGCGTGAGATAGTTGGCGCCAGTATACTGGATTACAACTCCTACTGCTTTCGCATTATCAAGTTAGTGTCTCTTTCTGTCTCGTTATTTGGAAACCCATAGTTTCGGGCTTAATAGTTGAAATATTCCAGAATGTTCACATCCAAGAACTTACAATGAACATATCAACTGAGGGCAGGAGAAAGCACACCAGGCTGGGGTGGATGTCAGTCAGCTGAAAGCCCGGGGGGGCCTTTCCTGGTACCCACTGTCCACCAGTACTGTGAGCAGAGAACAGGCTGCAGTCCTCCAGCACTGGCAGATGTAGCCCCAAATCCCACCTCATCTGCTCCCCTCGTAGTGAGATAGACCCGGGAAAAAGAGCTCAAACGGCGGATCATGTGGTTTAAGGTGGGGTACATGGAATCTCAAGGACATCTGGACAGAGGGGCAGAGTCCCTGACCATCGTCAAGTTTGTAGCAAAAAGAAAAACAAGAAAATAGGCAAGGAGCTGGAGTGATAGCACAGCAGATGGAGTGTTTGCCTTGCACGTGGCCAACCCGGGTTCAATTCCCAGTATCCCATATGGTCATCGAGCACCAAGAGGACTAATTTGTGAGTACAGAGCCAGGAGTAACCCCTGTGCATCGCTGGGTCTAATAAAAAAAAAAAAAGAAAAAAAAAAAACAGACAGGAAAGATATTCACAAAGCACAAAAAGATGTTCAAAGAATGCTCATTGTCATGACAAATTCTGGAGTGAGACTTTTTTCTGCGGGGGGCTTTGCGCCACACCTGGCTGTGTTCATTGGACCCTATGAAATGATGGGGATTGAAATCAGGCAAACTACATGCAAGGCAAGCGCCCTACTAGGTGTACCTGCACCTGGTCTGGGAGAGATGGTCAATGGGTAGGGCTCTGCTAAGAAACTTGGCAGATAAAAAAATATTATTTTCTGTAGAAAAATTAAATAGGGTAAGCAGAGACAGTACATAGGATGCTTTCCATTCTAGCTGCTAAATCACATTCAGTTCTCTAAAGCAGATAGGGTCCCCAAGGAGTGCCAGGAACAATGTTAAGATCAAATGCTAAACTTAGCACAGAGCACTGAGTGCTGTGAGTCAAAATTTACAATTCAAAATGACAATAATAAATCAAAATTTTTCTGTGCAAAGGGGCTGGAGACATAGTACAGCGGGAGAAGTGCTTCTCTTGAAAGCAGAAAAACCAGATTTGAATACTGGAATCCCATATTGTTCCCTGAGCACCATCAAGTGTAACCAAGTATACCAAGGTGTATACCCCACTAAAAAATAAATAAATAAATAAAACAGAATTAACTGAAATAAATTGATCAAGTCGAGGGAGCCAATGGTTCAGTCTAAGGAATGAAAGGTGGCCGGCAACAAGCTGTCCTGGACATAATCTCCAAATAATCCCCTGCCTCCACCTCCAAGCAGCCAAAATGGGAAAATCCTGCACTGTGTGCACTGTGATTGAAAACAGGGGTCCGGGGTGGGGTGGGGGGCAATCTTATACTATGTCTATAAATAGAAACCAGGTCTTTAAGAAGCTAAGTTGGAACTTTCGAGCTAAAATTTTCTTATGCCCATTGAAGTCACTGACATTAATAGCCCAGTATTTTCATCATTAAAAGAATGATTTAAAGTGCGTATTCACTAATTCTCATTTAACACACGCTCAAGAATTCAAATTTGAGCCCACTATTTCCTTAATTCCTTCTAAGAAATAACAATAATTTTAAAAGAAATTACTTTCTCATTTGTTCCATTATTTTGTTTCAGAAACTTTCCCAGCACACCTTTCCTCTCCAAGCTCATTTTCTTCCCTAACTCCATGCTTTTCTGACCACTCGGAGTTTCCTTTTCAGGTTCTGGGGTGATCACATCTGGCCGTGCTCCGGTTATCATATGTGGTCATGGGGTTCGAACCCAGGTTAGCTACATGCAAGGCCACTGTCCTCCTTACACAAAAAAAAAGCTTTCTTCAGAAAAATCTCCTCTGATCAATAGCACAGCGGGTAGGACATTTGACTTGCATGCAGCCGACCCAGGTTCGATTCCTCCACCATTCTTAGAGAACCCGGTAAGCTACTAAGAGTATCTCACCTGAAAAGCAAAGCCCGGCAAGTTACCAGTGACATATTTCATATGCCAAACACAGTAACAAGTGTCACAATGGAGATGTTACTGGGCCCGCTCGAGCAAATCAATGAACAATGGGAGGACAGTGACAGTGACTGTTTCGTAAAATTCAATTAATAAGTAAGATACAGCTTTCGTCAGGAGCACTCGGTGTGTCCTGGGTGAGGGGCCACCATTCCTGTACACTATCATCGAGTGACCCCACCACTCACTATGCAGAGACCACAGCAGTTTAGGGCACTCAGAGAGACCACAGGGTGGCTGGTGAAACAAAAGGACCTTAGGGACGCTCGCAGTCTCCCTGGGCACCCCAATACCTGCTCCTTCCCCGCGCCTCATCCTCAGCAACAATGGTGGCTGATTGTAACTGTTGCCCAGAGAGTGAAGCCACCTTGGGTGGAGGGCAGGGATGGAAAGACCTGCATTCTGTGAAGCCATCTGCATTTCTGGTCCTAGCCTTAAAGAGCCAGGCTCCAAGCATTCCTGACCACATATTTTTTGGTCACAGACACTGTCCTGTTTTTCATCCATTTGCTCGAGCGGGCCCAGTAACATCTCCATTGTGAGACTTGTTGTTACTGTGTTTGGCATATTGAACACGCCGCAGGTAGCTTGCCAGTCTTTGCTGCGCGGGAGAGGTACTCTCCGTGGCTTGCTGAGCTAGGACTGTAATTTATTTTCTGTTACTTCAGTCAGGTGACCAGGACATCTGGGGTTCACCAGGCCCAGGACAAATGGAGAGCGAGGGACTGAACAGATGGCACATGCAGCACAAAGTCTTTGTTTTCATGAAAACAATAAAATTCACTCAGATTCCATGCAAACAACCTCCAGTAGCAAGCCTCAGCATGATCTTATCCTGCCTGTTATTCCCAAGGATCAGCAGTAGACTCCAAAACAAAGACCTGGGATAGTAGTCATAGCTGTGAGCAGAGAGAGGATGAACCTCTAGCCCTGACCTGGAAAGCTCCTGCCTTGGACCGGGAAATGTCCTGCTGACAGGGACTCTGGGGTACCAGGGAAAGCTGGGAGACACTGTCAGATGCTCCGTACTCTCCAGAGGATGCAGAGCAGGCTGGGATTTGGGCTGTCTGTCAGGATAGGAGTGATGGGCTCACTGTACAGGGGAGGATATTGCAGCCCTGAGATTCGGGACTCCTTCCTGGATCCCAAGGAAGGTCCTTATGGGCCCAGCCAAGGGCTGCCTCCTAGGCCAGGAACCCCTCTGATCAAGCACCCCTGCGCTTCAGGGATGCCCACAGCAGCCACGGCCCCCAAAGTGGCTCTGTCAGGGAGTAGCCACAGGGAATAAGCATGAACAAACCTTTAGCCTCTTTCTGCTCACAAAATTACGAGTGTGTATCTGTGTGTGTGCGCGCTTTGATTTTTGGGTCAAAACAGGCAGTACTCAGGGCTTATATTAACTTGGCACTCAAGGATCATGCTTGGTGTGGCTTAGGGGACCGTTGGAATTACAGAAACTGAACCTGGGTTAGTCTTGTGCATGGTAAGAGCCCCCTACCTGCTGTAGTACCACTCTGGCTCTTTCTAAATAAATTTCTTTCTAATGCAGCAGGAGTGATCCCTAAACAAATATCTCTTCCTCCTCAAAAAGCCCAATTAGCTGGGATTTGTGCTTCAATATGAAATGTAATCAAATATAGTGAACTACCTTATAAAATAGAAAAAATAGAACATAAATCCTTGTTTAAGAAAACACCTTTACACACAACATTCACTCCAACAGCCAGGGTCACATGGTCAGGGTCAGGGAGGTGATGAAGAATTGAAAGATGTTTTCCAACCTAACTTACACTGTACTCCCGTTGTTCATCAATTTGCTCGAGCAGGCACCAATAACATCTCACAACAAATTGTGAGACTTCTTGTTACTGTTTTTGGTATATCAAATACATCACAGGAAGCCTGCTAGGCTGTGCCTTGGGGGCTAGATTCTCTTGGTAGCTTGCTGGGCTCTCTGAGAGGGGTGAAGGAATCAAACTAGGATCGGATGTGTGTAAGAAAATGCCCTACCTGCTGCAGAAATTCTTTATAAAAAAAAAAGGCACCAAAATGCGGCTGGAGAGACACTTAAGAGAATATAGTGAATCCCTCTGTGAGACTGAACAAACCTCGGCCCCCCATATGAAACAGTGATCATTGATGGAAACAATTTCTGATGGTAGAGCATGGAATAATCTCTGGGGAACTACAAGTATGCCCACCCCACCAAAAAAAAATTAAAATAGTCAGAAAAGTGAATATTCATTTACAACTCCCAGCCACATGCTACGACCAGACCCCCAGGATTCCTTCTGAAGGTTGCCAATGAACACAATGAACTTCAACAGTGTCTCTCGCCATTGTGGGGCATGGAGCTGCCCCTGAAACTGACTGGATATGGATGGGGGAAGTGAAAAACAACCAAAATAGTGCCCCCAAAGCTGGAACAGCCCCATCAGTCACAGTACAGGAATTGGAGATGAGAGGTCCTCACATCTTGCCACTAATTGGCCTTCAGTGTCCCCCCTCCACAGTGAAGTATCTTTTTGTCTTTTAAACATGTGCCTGTAGGAGGACTGATCCACTTGACATCATGAAGAAGTAAAAGTGCACATGGAAGATTCCCTTCTGTGACATCATACATTATCAAGGAGACTTAAAGTGCCAGGTCTCAAGTGTAGACAGATCATTATGCCAGCCCAGGTGAATCGGTGCTGATGGGATGGGCTCGGATAACGGAGAGGAGAGGCGAATGCTTGAGGGGTCGAACACTGAATTCAGGGCAGAGAGTTAAGGCAGAGTCCCTTGAATACAAGGGTGGCATAAATCACATGGGGTAAGGAGCTGGTCACACACGGTAGACCTGGATTCCAACCACAATACCCCATAATGATCCTGAGTCTCCCAGGTTTGGATGCCTGAGTAGGGATCAGCTGGGTGTAGCTTTGTGGCTGTTTCTCTTTTCTAATCCCCCAAAACACAGGGCTATCCAAGCCAAGCCACAGGGGCTGGAGCGATAGTCCAAAGGGGAGGGTAATTTCCTTGCACGGCGCCGAACCCGGCTCAATCCCTGCCATCCCATATGTTCCTCAAGCACCACCAGGAGTATTTCCTTACAGTAGAAGCAGGAGTAAGCCATGAGCACTGCTGGGTGTGAAACAAAAAGAAAAAATAAGTCAGGCCAGAGTCAGAGCAAAGAATGCGACAGTGGTGAGCTGTGTGTTTTCAAAAGGCCGGCACCACTCTTACCTCTATTGCTCGATTAGGGACTGGGCCTCTTCCACCCAGATCCCCCATCTTCCAGTGGCTAGACAGTTACACCCACCAACTGCCATGTAAGCCCATCACCGGCCAAAATCCAGAGACTATAAAACTAAGCTCCCGGAAGCATGGGGCCACGCAACCTCTTATTGTCAAGTTCTGGCTCTCAGAGAACCCGGTGGCAGGCGATCGAGAGTATCCTGTCCACGTATATACCTGACTGGGAACAGCTATAGATGTGATCAGAGGTTTCCCCAAAAGCCTCTATCCCTCTTGGAGAGCCCGGGAAGCTACCGAGAGTATCCTGCCCTCACGGGAGAGCCTGGCAAACTACCACGTACTCAATATGCCAAAAACAGTAACAAAGACGATCGCCATTTCCCTGACCGTGAAAGATCCCCCAATATGTCACCAGCCTACACTAGCACGTGACAGGGACGAATGGAGATGTTACAGGTGTCCGCTCGAGCAAACCCATGAACAATGGAATGATAGTGATAGTGATGTACATATAAAAACCTAGAGTATATTCCAACACTAAGAATGGAGGATAATGGGCAGTAAACCTTGGAGCCTTTTTTGGTCTTTAATCAAATCCGAATCCTTTTCATCATTCTGATGACTACTACATTGATGGGATATTGCTAATTCCAAATAAATACTTTATTTTTCTGATATTATTGAACTGATAGGTGGGATCCAGGAACGTGCACAACCTTCTGAGTAATCCTAGGTAAACGGAACAGCCTGATGGGATGGGGGAACCTGGGGAGTGCTGAGATCTGGGAAGCTTTGGGAACTGACCCATATTCCCAACATTTCTTAGATATTTGATTCCAGGGGCCCCTTCCAACCTTTCAAACGTCTTTCTATGAACAGTAAAGTTCATTTAAACTATGTACAGAAGGGACCAAACAGACAGGACAGCAGGTAGGAAATTTCTCTTGCATTACCTTTAACAGGGTCCCAGAGCAACACCAGGAGTAATCGCTGAGTATTTCTGGGTGTGACCCAAAAAGACGGTGATGCCCAGAACTTCAAACAGAGCAGCAAGTGAATGTGGGACCATGTGACAGAGCAGGCAAGGCTCTCCAGAGCAGAAAGGAGAAAGTAGGGAAAACACATGTCCTGGGACCTGAGTCACTATAGCGGTCAGGGCGAAAATGGGGCCAGCGCCCTCGGGGCACCTGTGATGTGAATCAGCTGGGAATCCAGAACAAAGAGCCAAGAAGGCCTGGGCACCTCCACTGTGGTACAAAAATAAACATGAAAGAAAACAAAGCAGCAGGATGGAGTAACAGAAGATAATGGCGGGATGGTGAACCCAAACTTCCCATATGGTCCCCCAACCACTGCCAGTTTCAATGCCAGAGTGCAGGGCCAAGAGTAATCCCAAGAATCACTGGATGTAGTCCTCC
>NW_026606417.1:37500-45000 GCF_029834395.1 Sorex fumeus | reverse complement strand
TTTCCTTTTCTTCATCGTCATCATCATAATCTTCTTCTTCATCTTTTTCTTCATTTTCTGCTTTCTCTTCTCCTTATCCTTCTGCTTTTTCTTCTTCTTCTTCTTCTTCGTCTTCTTCTTCTTCTTCTTCTTCTTCTTCTTCTTCTTCTTCTTCTTCTTCTTTTCCCCCTCCTCCTTCTCCTTCTCCTTCCTATTCCCCCTTCCTATTCTACCCCTTCTTATTCTTTTTCCTCTTCGTCGTCATCACCATCATCATCATCATCATCATAATTATCTTCTTCTTCTTCTTCTTCTTTTTCTTCTCATTTTTTTCTTCTTCTTCTTCTTTTGCTTCTTCTTCTTATTTTGCTTCTTCTTCTTCTTATTATTATTCTTTTGCGTCTTCTCCTTATTGTTCTCCTCCTCCTTCTCCTCCGTGTTCTTCTTCTTCTTCATCTTCTTCTTCTTCTTCTTCTTCTTCTTCTTCTTCTTCTTCTTCTTCTTCTTCTTCTTCTCCTTCCCCATTTTCTACCCCTTATGCTTCTCTTTCCTCTTTTCCTTTTCTTCATCGTCATCATCATAATCTTCTTCTTCATCTTTTTCTTCATCTTCTGCTTTCTCTTCTCCTTATCCTTCTTCTTCTTCTTCTTCTTCTTCTTCTTCTTCTTCTTCTTCTTCTTCTTCTTCGTCTTCTTCTTCTTCTTCTTCTTCTTCTTCTTCTTCTTCTTCTTCTTCTTCTTCTTCTTCTTTTCCCCCTCCTCCTTCTCCTTCTCCTTCCTATTTCCCTTCCTCCTCCTCCGCCTCCTCTTCTTCTTCTTCTTCTTCATCGACTTCTTCTTCTACATCTTCTCTTTCTCCTCCTTTTGTTCCCTTCTACTGCCAGTTGTACGTCTTGTATTTCTTGTTCTTTTAATTCTTTTTTTTTTTGGGCTATAATATTTATTATTGATTATTATTATTATTATTTTTCCCCCCCCTTTATTTTATTTTATTTTTTTTAAAGTTGTAGATTTACAATATTTGTGCTTTGGTTTCAATTGTACAATGATCAGATACCCATCCCTCCACCAGTGCCCATTTTCCACCACCATGGATAATATCCCTCCCACCCCCATCCCCCCATCCCCCCTGTCTCTGTGGCAGGGCAATCCCCTGTGTTCTCTCTCTCCTTTTGGGTGTTGTGGTCTGCAAAAGAGGCATTGAGTGGCAAACATGTTCAGTCCATAGTCTACTTTCGACATTCATCTCCCCCTCCTGGGAGGATCCTCCAAACATCCTTTATTTGGTGCTCCTTTCTCTATCTGAACAGCCCCTTTCCTCTAGGATACCCGGCTGGCCTCTAAGTTATGGAGTAATCCTCCTGGTGCTGATCTCAGCTATTCTTGGGTATTAATCTCATACTTTGTTACTTTATATCCCCCAGATGAATGCAATCTTTCTATGTCTATCCCTCTCTTTCTGACTCATTTCGCTTAGCATGATACTTTCCATATTGTACCACTTGTATGTAAATTTCATGACTTCATCTTTTCTAAGAGCTACATAGTACTCCATTGTGTAGATGTACCAAAGTTTCTTTAACCAGTCATCTGTTCTTGGGCATTCAGGTTTCTTCCAGTTTCTGGCTATTGTAAAGAGGGCTGCAATGAACAAACAAGTGCAGATGTCACTTCGACTATACATTTTTGCCTCTCTGGGATATATTCCCAGGAGTGGTATTGCTGGGTCAAATGGGAGCTCAATTTCTAATTTTTTGAGAATCGTCCATACTGTTTTCCAGAAGGGCTGAACCAGTGGACATTCCCACCAACAGTGAAGGAGTGTCCCTTTCTCGCCACATCCACGCCAGCATCGGTTGCTTTTGTTCTTTTGAATGTGGGCCAGTCTCTGAGGTGTGAGATGGTATCTCATTGTGGTTTTGATCTGCATCTCCCTGATGATTAATGATGTAGAGCATTTTCTCATGTGCTTTTTTGCCATTCGGATTTCTTCTTTGAGAAAGTTTCTGTTCATTTCATTGCCCCATTTTTGGATGCGGTTGGATGTTTTCTTCTTGTGGAGTTTAACCAGTATTTTGTATATCCTGGATATCAACCCCTTGTCAGATGTGTATTCGGTGAATATCCTTTCCCATTCTGTAGACTGTCTTTGTATTTTGGTCACTGTTTCTTTGGAGGTGCAGAAGCTTCTTAGTTTAAGATAGTCCCATTTATCTATCTCTGTTTTCACTTGCTCGGCCAGTGGCATGGCATCTTTGAAGATACCATTAGCTTCAATGTCATGGAGGGTTTTGCCAACTTTATCTTCAATGTACCTTATGGTTTCTGGTCTGATGTTGAGGTCTTTAATCCATTTTGATCTTACTTTTGTACATGGTGTTAGGCAGAGTTCTGAGCCTATTTTTTTGCATGTAGCCGTCCAGTGATGCCAACACAATTTATTAAAGAGGCTTTCCTTACTCCACTTCACATTACTTGCACCTTTATCAAAGATTAGATGAGCATATGATTGAGGAGAGATGTCAGTGTATTCAACCCTGTTCCATTGGTCTGCAGTTCTGCCTTTGTTCCAGTACCATGCTGTTTTAATTATTACTGCTTTGTAGTACAGTTTGAAGTTCGGGAGGTTGATTCCTCCCATTTTCTTTTTCCCAAGAATTGCTTTAGCTATTCGTGGGGGCTTATTGTTCCATATAAATTTCAAGAGTGTTTGCTCCATTTCTTTGAAGAATGTCATGGGTATCCTTATAGGGATTGCATTGAATTTATACAATGCTTTCGGTAGTATTGCCATTTTGACAATGTTAAGTCTCCCGACCCATGAGCAGGGGATATCTTTCCATTTCCTCATGTCCTCTTTTATTTCCTGAAGTAGCGTTTTGTAGTTTTCTTTGTACAGGTCCTTTACTTCCTTAGTTAAGCTGATTCCTAGGTACTTGATTTTCTGGGGCACAATTGTGAATGGGATTGTTTTTTTCATGTTGCTTTCTTCTCTCTCACTGTTTGCGTATAGGAAAGCCATGGACTTTTGGGTATTGATTTTATAACCTGCAACTTTACTATACGAGTCTATTGTTTCTAAGAGTTTTTTGGTGGAAGTTATTGGGTTCTCTAAGTAGAGTATCATATCATCTGCGAATAGTGAGAGCTTGATTTCTTCCTTTCCTACCTGAATGCCCTTAATATATTTTTCCTGCCTAATCGCTATTGCAAGTACTTCCAGTACTATATTGAACAGCAGTGGAGAGAGTGGGCATCCCTGTCTCATCCCTGATCTTAGAGGGAAGGCTCTCAGTTTTTCCCCATTGAGGATGATGCTTGCTGTAGGCTTGTGGTAGATGGCTTTAATTATTTTGAGGAAGGTCCCCTCTATACCCATTTTGGCTAGGGTTTTCATCATAAAGGGGTGCTGGATCTTATCAAATGCTTTCTCTGCATCTATTGATATGATCATATGCTTTTTATCTTTTCTTTTGTTGATATGGTGGATTATGTTGATTGATTTCCGAATGTTAAACCATCCTTGCATCCCTGGGATGAATCCTACTTGGTCATGGTGTATGATCTTTTTAATGAGTAGTTGGATTCTATTTGCTAGTAGTTTGTTGAGGATCTTTGCATCTGTGTTCATCAGGGATATCGGCCTGTAATTCTCTTTCTTTGTGGTATCTCTGTCTGCTTTTGGTATCAGTGTGATATTTGCTTCATAGAAACTGTTTGGAAGTGTTTTTGACATTTCAATTTCGTGGAAAAGCTTAAAGAGCATTGGGAGTAAGTCCTCTTTAAAGATTTGGAAGAATTCACTAGTGAATCCATCCGGGCCAGGACTTTTGTGCTTGGGGAGACTTTTTATTACCATTTCAATTTCCTTGATGGTGATAGGTCTGTTCAGGTATTCCAGGTCTTCTTGGTTCAGCCTTGGGAGTCTGTAGGAGTCTAGGAATTTATCCATTTCCTCGAGGTTTTGATGTTCCGTGGCATAAAGCTTCTCAAAGTACTCCCTGAGGATCCTCTGAATTTCTGTGGTTTCTGTTGTAATGACCCCCTTTTCATTTCTGATTCGGTTTATTAGGGTTTTCTCTCTCCCTTTCTTTGTGAGTTTTGCTAGAGGCTTATCGGTCTTGTTAATTTTCTCGAAGAACCAGCTCTTGGTTTCATTGATCTTTCGGATTGTTTTCTGGGTTTCCATCTCCTTAATCTCTGCTCTGAGTTTTATTATTTCCTTTCTCCTGTTCGGGTTGTGCTCCTTTTTTTGGTCCTTCTCCAAGCTCTTAAGCTGTGAGGTTAGGTTACTTATGTGTGCTCGCTCCTCCTTCCTGAGGAATGCTTGTAGAGCTATAAACTTTCCTCTTAACACAGCCTTTGCTGTGTCCCATAAGTTTTGGTAACTCGTGTTCTCATTTTCATTCGTTTCTAGGAATCTTTTGATTTCCTCTTTGATTTCCTGTCTAATCCACTCGTTGTTCAATAGTGCACTGTTTAATTTCCAGGTGTTTGATTTAGTTTTCTGTTTTTGTGTGTGATTTACTTCTAATTTCAGCGCATTATGGTCTGAGAAGATTGTTGATACAATCTCTACCTTCTTAATTTTATGGAGACATGTTTTGTGGCTCAACATGTGGTCTATCTTGGAGAATGTTCCATGGACGCTTGAGAAGAATGTGTATTCAGCTTTTTGTGGATGAAGTGTCCTGTATATATCTACTAAGTCCCTTTCTTCCATTGTTTCCCTCAAATGAAGTATGTCCTTGCTAAGCTTGAGTCTGGTTGATCTATCAAGAGGTGACAAAGCAGTGTTGAAGTCTCCCACTAGTATTGTGTTGCTACTGATGTCTTTTTCCAAATCTATGAGTAGTTGTTTTAAGTACTTTGCTGGTCTCTCATTAGGTGCATATACATTTATTATTGTAAGTTCTTCCTGTTGTACAGATCCTCTGATCAATAAGAAATGGCCTTCACTGTCTCTTATGACCTTCCTCACTCTGAAATCGATGTGGTCTGATATAAGGATGGCTACCCCAGCTTTTTTATGGGAGCTGTTTGCCTGTAGGATTGTTTTCCAGCCTTTGACTCTGAGTCTGTGTTTGCTTTGACTGTTGAGATGCATTTCTTGCAGGCAGCAGAATGTTGGGTTCAATTTTCTAATCCATCCTGCCACTCTATGTCTTTTAATTGGTGCGTTTAGCCCATTGACATTGAGAGAGATTATTGTTATGGGATTTTGTCCTATTGTTCTGTTAAAGTTTGGTGTATTTGAGGGGCCTTTCTTGCCTTAAAGTAGCCCATTTAGTTGTTCTTGTAACCATGGTTTTGAGTCTATGAAGTTCCTGAGCTGTTGTTTGTCTGTGAAACTGTGTGTTGTTCCTTCTATTATGAATGAGAGTCTTGCTGGGAAAAGTATTTTGGGGGAGGCATTTATTTCATTGAGTTTTTTTACTATGTCCCACCACTGTTTTCGGGCCATGAGGGTTTCATCAGAAAAATCAGCTGTGAATTTTAAGGATGCTCCTTTGTAAGAGATTTCTTTCTTCGATCTTGCTGCTTTCAGAATTTTGTCTCTGTCTAAGGTTTTGGTCATTTTGATCAGAATGTGTCTTGGGGTATTTTTATTCGGATTTCTTCTAGCTGGTACCCTTCGGGCCTCCTGAATGTGGTCACAAGTTTTCTTCAGCTCTGGAAATGTTGTAGCAATGATGTCTTTGACAGTTTCTTCTTCATCGAGGTTTTCTTCCTGTCCCTCTGGGACTCCAATAATTCTTATGTTACCCCTCTTGGCTTCATCACGATCTTCTCTTGCCATCTGTTCCCGAATTGTGAGTCTCTTTTCCATTTTCTGCTCTTTTCGGGAGAGTCTCTGAACTTCATCTTCGAGCTCACTGATTCTGTTCTCAGCCGCTCTTACTCTGCTGCTGAGGCCTTCCACTGAGCTTTTCAATTCGCCTACGAGATTTTTCAGGTCTGACATTTCTGATTGCATTTTCCTCATTTCTGCCTTCAGATCCTCTTGTCTTCTATTGGCATTGCTTTCCATTGTTTCTTTTAGTTCCCTAAGCATCCTAAGTAGCTCCCTTCTGAATTCCTTGTCAGAGAGGTTGTCTAACACTACAGTACTGTTGGTGTCATCTGGGCTAGACTCTTGAATATGAAAGTTTGGTGGGCTTTTGCGTTGCTTTACCATTGTGAGAGGTGTGGTTTAGTCCTTCACGTTCAGTGTACTATTCTGCTTGATATGCAGTGTGAGTTAAGATAGGCTTATGAGTTAATGGCAACTGTGTTTCTAGTGGCTGAGCTAAAATAGAGAAGTTTCCATCTAAGAAGTTAGCTTATGGTTCCAATGGCATATGTAGTGGGAAAATATTTCGCGGCCGCGTTAGCGGCCGCGGCTCCGGAAAAAGTCCCTGGCACTGGGCGAGGAGTTGGGAATGTCTCCTGTTTGGAATTGGAGCCGTTCAGCTTTGGTGCCCAGAGCTGGGCCTCTGTGCCCGTCCCACGCGGATCAGGGGTTGAAAACCGGCTGTCTAGGGGCTGTTTCTAGCTGCGCGTGCCAGAGAGGAACCCAGGCCCTTGGGGGCGGGCTGTACCTGTTGAAATTGGAGCCGTTCAGCTTTGTTGCCCAGAGCTGGGCCTCTGTGCCCGTCCCACGCGTATTCGGGGTTGAAAACCGGCTGTCTAGGGGCTGTTTCTAGCTGCACGTGCCCAGAGAGAAACCCAGGCCCTTGGGGGCGGGCTGTACCTGTTGAAATTGGAGCCGTTCAGCTTTGTTGCCCAGAGCTGGGCCTCTGTGCCCGTCCCACGCGGATCAGGGGTTGAAAACCGGCTGTCTAGGGGCTGTTTCTAGCTGCGCGTGCCCAGAGAGGAACCCAGGCCCTTGGGGGCGGGCTGTACCTGTTGAAATTGGAGCCGTTCAGCTTTGTTGCCCAGAGCTGGGCCTCTGTGCCCGTCCCACGCGTATTCGGGGTTGAAAACCGGCTGTCTAGGGGCTGTTTCTAGCTGCGCGTGCCCAGAGAGGAACCCAGGCCCTTGGGGGCGGGCTGTACCTGTTGAAATTGGAGCCGTTCAGCTTTGTTGCCCAGAGCTGGGCCTCTGTGCCCGTCCCACGCGTATTCGGGGTTGAAAACCGGCTGTCTAGGGGCTGTTTCTAGCTGCACGTGCCCAGAGAGAAACCCAGGCCCTTGGGGGCGGGCTGTACCTGTTGAAATTGGAGCCGTTCAGCTTTGTTGCCCAGAGCTGGGCCTCTGTGCCCGTCCCAGGCGGATCAGGGGTTGAAAACCGGCTGTCTAGGGGCTGTTTCTAGCTGCGCGTGCCCAGAGAGGAACCCAGGCCCTTGGGGGCGGGCTGTACCTGTTGAAATTGGAGCCGTTCAGCTTTGTTGCCCAGAGCTGGGCCTCTGTGCCCGTCCCACGCGTATTCGGGGTTGAAAACCGGCTGTCTAGGGGCTGTTTCTAGCTGCGCGTGCCCAGAGAGAAACCCAGGCCCTTGGGGGCGGGCTGTACCTGTTGAAATTGGAGCCGTTCAGCTTTGT
>NW_026606417.1:25000-27500 GCF_029834395.1 Sorex fumeus | reverse complement strand
TCTTCTTCATCTTCTTCTTCTTCATCTTATTCTGTTTCTTCTTCTCCTTATCCTTCCTCCTCCTCCTCCTCCTCCTCCTCCTCTTCTTCTTCTTCTCCTTTTCCTAGTTCTTCTTCATATTTTTCCTCTTCTTCTTCTTCTCCTCGTCTTCCTCCTTCTCCTTTTTCTTCCAATTCCCCTTCCTCTTCTTCTTCTTCTTCTTCTTCTTCTTCTTCTTCTTCTTCTTCTTCTTCTTCTTCTTCTTCTTCTTCTTCTTCTATTCTTCTCCTCCGCAATCTCGCTCATTCTTCTCCTGCTTCTCCGTCTCCTTCTCCATATACTAACCCTTCCCCTTCCCCTATTTCTTCTTCTTCTTCTTCTTCTTCTTCTTCTTCTTCTTCTTCTTCTTCTTCTTCTTCTTCTTCTTCTTCTTCTTCTTCTTCTTCTTCTACTTCCTCTGCTTCTACTTCTACTTCTTCATCTTCTTCTTCTTCTTCCTCTTCTTCTTCTTCTTCTTCTTCTTCTCTTCTTCTTCTTCTTCTTCTTCTTCTTCTTCTTCTTTTTCTTATTTTTCTCCTCCTCCTTCCCTTTCCCTTCCTCCTCCTCCTCCTCCTCCTCCTCTTCTTCTTCTTCTTCTTCTTCTTCTTCTTCTTCTTCTTCTTCTTCTTCTTCATCTTCTACTTCTTCTTCTTCTTCCTCATCTTCTTCTTCTTCTTCTTCTTCTTCGTCTTTTATTCTTCTCCTCCGCATTCTTGCTCCTTCTCCTTATCCTTCTCTGTCTCCTTCTCCATCTATTTCCCCTTCCCCTATTTCTTCTTCTTCTTTTTCTTTTTCTTCTTCTGCTTATCTTCTTCTTCATCTTCTTCTTCTCTACTTCTTCTTCTCCTTCTTCTGCTTCTTCTTCTTCTTCTTCTTCTTCATCTTCTTCTTCTTCATCTTATTCTGTTTCTTCTTCTCCTTAATCCTTCCTCCTCCTCCTCCTCCTCCTCCTCCTCTTCTTCTTCTTCTCCTTTTCCCTAGTTCTTCTTCATATTTTTCCTCTTCTTCTTCTTCTCCTCGTCTTCCTCCTTCTCCTTTTTCTTCCAATTCCCCTTCCTCTTCTTCTTCTTCTTCTTCTTCTTCTTCTTCTTCTTCTTCTTCTTCTTCTTCTTCTTCTTCTTCTTCTTGTTCTTCTTCTTCTTCTTCTTCTTCTTTTTCTTCTTCTTCTTCGTCTTCTTCTTCTACTTCCTGTTTTTCTTTTCCTTCTCCTTCTCCTTCTTCTACTCCTTTTCCTCCTTCTCTTTATTCTTTTTTTCTTCCATTGTCTCCTCGTTTTCTTCTTCTTCTTCTTCTCCTTTTCCTACCCCATTTTCTACCCCTTCTTATTCTCTTTCCTCTTCGTCGTAGTCATCATCATCATAATCATCATCATCATCATCTTCTTCTTCTCCTTCTTCTTCTTCTTCTTCTTCTTCTTTTTCTTCTCATTTTTTTCTTCTTCTTCTTCTTTGGCTACTTCTTCTTCTTGTTTTGCTTATTCTTCTTCTTTTTTTATTAATCTTTTGCTTCTCCATATTCTTCTCCTTCTCCTCCTCCTTCTTCTTCTTCTTCTACTTCATCATCATCATCATCTTCTTCTTCTTCTTCTCCTCCTCCTCTTCCTTCCCCTTCTTCTTGCTCCTCCTCTTCTTCTTCATCATCATCATCATCATCATCATCATCTTCTTCTTCTTCTTCTTTTTCTTCTTCTCCTCCTCCTCCTCCTCCTCCTTCCCTTTCTTCTTGCTCCTCCTCTTCTTCTTCTTCATCTTCTACTAATGCTTCTTCATCTTGTTCTTCTTCCTCTTCTTCATCTTCTTCTTCTTGTTCTTCTACTTCTTCTTCTTCTACTACTTCTTGTTCTTGTTCTTGTTCTTCTTCTTCTACTTCTTCTTCTTCTTCTATTTTTCTCCTCCGCAATCTCCCTCCTTCTTGTCCTGCTTCTCTGTCTCCTTCTCCATCTACTTCCCCTTCCCCTTCCCCTATTTCATCTTCTTCTTCTTCTTCTTCTTCTTCTTCTTCTTCTTCTTCTTCTTCTTCTTCTTCTTCTTCTTCTTCTTCTTCTTCTTCTTCTTCTTCTTCTTCTCCTTCCCCATTTTCTATCCCTTTTTCTTCTCTTTCCTCTTTTCCTTTTCTTCATCGTCATCATCATAATCTTCTTCTTCATCTCTTTCTTCATCTTCTGCTTTCTCTTCTCCTTATCCTTCTTCTTCTTCTTCTTCTTCTTCTTCTCTTCTTCTTCTTCTTCTTCTTCTTCTTCTTCTTCTTCTTCTTCTTTTCCCCCCTCCTCCTTCTCCTTCTCCTTCCTATTCCCCTTCCTCCTCCTCCGCCTCCTCCTCTTCTTCTTCTTCATCGACTTCTTCTTCTACAACATCTTTTTCTCCTCCTTTTTTTCTCTTCTACTGCCAGTTGTACGTCTTGTTCTTCTTGTTCTTTTAATTCTTTTTCTTTTTTTTATTCTTCTTCTCCTTGTTCTTTTTCTTCTCCTACTCTTCTTCTTCTG
>NW_026606416.1:32500-38645 GCF_029834395.1 Sorex fumeus | reverse complement strand
CCTCCTCCCCTCCTGTTCCTCCTCCTCCTCTGCTCCCTCCTCCTCCTCCTCACCTCCTCCCCCTCCTCCTCCTCTTCCTCTTCCTCCTCCTCTTCCTTTTCCACCCCCTCCCCCTCCCCTTCCTCCTCCTCCCCCTCCACCTTCCCATCCTCACCCCTCCTCCTCTTCCTCTTCCTCCCCATCTTCCTCTTCGTCCTCTTCCACCCCCTCCTCCTCCCTCCCCCCTCTTCCCCTTCCTCCCTCATCTCCTCCCCATCCTCATCCCTCACCTCTCCTCTCCCTCCTGCCCCTACCCCCCTCCCCCCGCAGGCTCCAAGAACAGCTTCGAGACGCTGCGGATGACGCTGGAGAACGTCACCAACCCCTGGAGCCCCGAGCACCGCCTGGTGCAGCCGACGCTGGAGCGGACCAAGTACTCCCGGGAGCGCCAGGCCGCCTTCCGCTTCGGGCAGAAGCTGCCCCCGTACCTGCTGTTCACCAGCCCCAAGCAGAACCCCTGGGGCCACCACCGCAGCTACCGCCTGCAGCTGCACTCCATGGCCCACCAGGTGCTGCCGCCCGGCTGGCAGGAGGAGCGCGGCGTCACCTGGGCCAGGTGAGCGGACGCCGGCTCGGCGCGGGGACGGGGCGCACGGGCGCGCGCGCGCGCACCTGCACCCTCGGGCCCACACGCGTGTCCCCGCAGGTACCCCGTGGCCGTGACGCGCTTCCGGGAGTCGGAGCTGAAGAGCAGCAGCCTCTACAACCAGAACGACCCCTGGGACCCGCCCGTGGTCTTCGAGGAGTTTCTGCGCAACAACGAGAACATCGAGAACGAGGTGCGCGCCCCCCTTCCCCGCCCCGCGCCCACCCGCTCCCGCGCCCGCCCCTCCTCCTGCTCACGCGGGCGCTGTCCCCCGCAGGACCTGGTGGCCTGGGTGACCGTGGGCTTCCTGCACATCCCCCACTCGGAGGACATCCCCAACACGGCCACCCCCGGCAATGCGGTGGGCTTCCTGCTCCGGCCCTTCAACTTCTTCGCGGAGGACCCGTCCCTGGCGTCCAGGGACACGGTGATCGTGTGGCCCCGGGTCAGCGGCCCGAACTACGTGCAGCGCTGGATCCCCGAGAACCTGGCCTGCGACTCCCCCGACCCTTTCAGTTACAACGGGACATTCGGGCCGTGATGCCGGAGGGACAGGGACCAGAGACCCGCTTCTCAGGAGGCCCCATACAGAGGAATCATCCCCACCCCAGCCCACCCCAACCCCACAAGGACCCCCCCTTGAGAGCCCAAATACTATATTTACGCACCACATTAAAGAGATCCTTAAAAACAACCCAAGTCGGGTGGAGAGAGTAGCAGTGGGGGCGCTGGCCTTGCACGCGGCCGACCCGGGTCCAACCCCCACCACCAAAAGGGGCCTCCAGCACAGGAGCGATCCCTGAGCACAGAACCAGGAGTCAGCCCTGAGCACTGCCGGGCTTGGCCCCCAAGCCAAGAAGCCAAGCCAGACCAGTCCCTCCCGGGAGGCTGAGGCAGGGCCTCTCCGGGACGTGGGAGGTTTCGCCAGACCCAAGGGCCACTGATTCGACGTCTAGGGCCTAGAGATCGGCTGAGGAATAAAGGAAGCCTGCGTGCACGGGTGCGAGAGCACTAACGCCTCTCGTCAGGGCCTGCCACAGACAACCGCCGAAGTCTGCACAGCTGTTGGGGCCCCCTTGATCTGAGACCCCAAAAGCAAAGCCTGTGCTGAGGAAGAGAGGAGGGAGAGACCTGGGTGTGAGTAGAGAACAGAGTTTGTGAGTTGAGGGATAAGCAGGGAACAGAGGGTGTTCAGAGAGAGTGAGAGAGAAAGAGAGGGAATGAGAGAGTGTGAGAAGGAATGAGAGAAGAGAGGAGAGGCAGCAGCTGCCTGGTGTGGACAGGGCACAGGCGGTTCCGAGACGCAGCCGGAGGGCAAGGAGGCTGGGGCATGTGTGCAGGTGAATAATAGATGATGGGTAATGGGTAGCTGAACAGACAAACCAATCGACTGATCAATCAGTAGAAAGATAAGGTAGTAAAGGTGTGGTAAGGAGATAGTAGGTGATGGATTGATAATAGGTAGGTAGATAAGTCCTCCCCTTGCCGTAATTTTTACCAGATTCAAATACACACACACACACACACACACACACACACACGCACACACACACACACACGCTGCCCTAGGGTACCTTGGCAGTAAACTGAGGCGGTTGGACAAGGTGAGACAAGATTAGCCCAATCATTTCTCAGCTGCACGTTCTCTGAGGACTCGTCCTAAGCCCCCCGCGCGCGTGGGGACCTGTCCCCTCACCCTCTCCGGCTGTGTTGGCCCGGCTCCCCGAGGCCCGGGAGGCGTTGGCATCTGTGCCCACACCTAGCCCCGCCCTGCTCTTTTGAACAGGACAATTCCCTGTTCCGGGGCCACTTCAAAGCCCTGAGTCAGCATTCCTGACAGCAGGAGCATCTGAGAGCGATGGGCCCATAATCAGGGCGGGTGTTGGAACCAAAGGTCCAGCTGGAAAGTTCCAGAACGCCTGCCAAGCTGCAGGCTTCTCTGCTCAGGGAGCCAAAGATGGGGGTGAAGAGCTGTGCCCCCGTCGTGGCTGCAGACCAGGCCCGTCGCCCACAGCCTCACATCAGAACGCTTAGACTCGGTGTCCAGCCAGCAGATGCAGGGAGCAGGGCTCCACAAGGACACGCTGACCGGGCCGGGATCATCTCTCGGGGGAGCCCAGAGTCCCAGAGCATTGAGGAGACGAGGCAGGCAGCGCCCCTCCAAGTCTGGGGCTTGGTCCTCTGTCCACGGTGGCTCCCCTGGGACCTCTCCAAATGGCCGGGGTATGAGAGCAGCTGCACCAAGGGAACCCGGGGCCTCTGGGCAGCTGCTGGGCTCCAGTGACCTGTGCCCGGGGTCACGGACATGGCCCTGCCAACCCTACTGAGCATCTCACCCAGACGGAGACCCCGGCTCCTGCTGTGTCTCACCTGGGCGGGTCCCCAGCACCCACTGAGTGTCTCACCTGGGCGGGTCCCCAGGTCCCATGAGTGTCTCACCCGGGTGGGTCCCCCAGCACCCGCTGAGTGTCTAACCAGGGCAGGTCCCCCAGCTCAGTCCTCTGTGGGGAGCTCAGTCTGACATCGCCTCTGCCTTCTTGAAAGATGAGATATGAACCCCAATAACTTAAGATAAAATATAACTCAGATATACCCACCCCTGCTGAGTCCCCTAGGGGCAGTCTCAGGAGGGGTGAGGCCCAAGTCCCGGCAGCCGCCCCCACGCCCTAAGAGTGCCACCACCCCACGGCCTCAAGGCTGCAGGGCCAGCAAGATCCCAGGCACACGTCGGGGAGGGCTGAAAACTCCAGGCCTTCTTGGGGTCAGGGTGGAACGACCTCCCCCCACCACCCCCGTCCTTCTGGTGTTTAAATAAAGTGATGGGAAAAGTAAAAATAAAAAAAAGATGGGGAGACCAAGGGCCTGCAGGAGGCCAGCTGGCTCCGTGGTCCAGGTAGTGTCCTACTCCAGTCCTGTAACTACTGTCCTGCACGGTGTAAGTGGCCCCATCCTGGGCCTACTGCTGGGTCCAACCGGGTCTCTAACTAACCGCTCCCTTTGCACCCCCTGTGAGTGCATGGTTGTTCCAGACTAAGCAGCCGCCGCTCTTGCAAACACAGCCACAGAGAGAGCGTCAGGCCAAGAGATGGGCGCATTGCTGCCCGTTCGGCTTCTGAGGCCTCCTGCAAACAGTCGTGCCGGGGGCTCACGGCACGTCCAGATACTGTGATTGGAAGTTTCAGCTGCTTTCAGCTTCCCACACCCCACAGTGGGGCCAGGAGAATAGAACACTGCATGGGAGCAATACGACCATTGCCGGTCTGCTAAAAGCTACGCAGCTCGTGCAGAAGAGGAAAGGAACATTAATCTAAAATCGGAGGCATGGGGCTGGAGCGATAGCACAGCGGGTAGGGCGTTTGCCTTGCACGTGGCCAACCCGGCTTCGATTCCCAGCATCCCCTATGGTCCCCTGAGCACTGCCAGGAGCGACTCCTGAGTGCAAAGCCAGGCAGGAGTAACCCCTGAGCATCGCCAGGTGTGAACCCAAAAGCAAAAAACTAAACTAAAATAAAATAAAACCAGAGGTACCTGCCAGTGTGATAGTGTAGCGGGGAGGGCACTTGCCTTGCACACAGCCCAACCAGGTTCAATTCCAGCATCCCATTAGGATCCCCTGGCCCCAGCCAGAAGAGATCCCTGAGCACTGAGTGAGGAGTAAGCCCTGAGCACTGCAGGGTGTGATCCAAGAAACATAATTAATTAAAATCAGAGGTACTGAATAATCTTTGGTTGGTTTTGTTTTTTTGTTTGTTTGTTTGTTTTGCTTTTTGAGTCATATCTGGCGATGCTCAGGGGTTCCTCCTGGCTCTGCACTCAGGAATTACTCCTGGAGGTGCTCAGGGGACCCTATAGGATGCTGGAAATTGAACCCAGGTCGGCCGCGTGCAAGGCAAACGCCCTCCCCGCTGTGCTATCGCTCCAGCCCCCCCTTTAATGTTTGTTTGGGGGCCACACTGGGTGGTGTTCAGGGGTTACTCCTAGCTCTACATTCAGGCTCCGGGGACCGTATGGGGTGCCAGGGATCAAACCCGGGTCGGTCGGCCGAGTGCAAGGCAAGTGCCCTTCCTGCTGCCCTATTTCTCTGGCCCAAAGAACCACATCTCATCACCCATTAACTTAAAATGTTCCATTTTAAGAAGTGGGTTCTGACTCTTCCTTCCCTGCGCTATCTCCAGGTGCTCGGTTTCCCGAGAACCCCAGGCACTGAACAGCTGCAGTCTCTGGGGTCACCCCCGCCCCCTCACTCCCTCACCCCTACACCCCCACCCACCCACCCCACAAGCCCCCTTGTAGGACTGAAAGAAGTTACTCCGCACCGCCGCCAGTCGGGCGCTAGATGGCGCCGCTGCGCCTCTGCACCTTGGGCGAAGGTTCCCGCTGCTCAGTTTGCACCTGTGCCAGGTCCAAGTTCAGGGTCCAGGGCGCGGAGCCTGGGGAGCACCGGAAGGCAACGGAGATTAGAGAGATGCCGGCGCCTGCCCTGGCAGGGGAGGAGTCCTGACAACCCGCGTGCCCGGGGTGAGTCCCTGAATTCCCTCCCGTGGCTCCACGGCCCTCTGCCCAGGACCCCAAGGCCAGGGACGCCCCAGAGCGGGGGTCATCGCCAACAGCTTGGCTTGGAAACGCCCCCCCCCCGCCAAAGAACAGACACCTGATTGCTAGGGGCCAGGGGAGAAGCGCCGGGGACCGGATTTGCTTTGTCCCCTGGTGCAGCATTTACGGAGAGAGACTCACTGCCGGGCTCTGCCCCTTGGGGAAGCCGCAGCAGTTCTCTGGGGAAAACAAGACTCACTCTCTTTTGGCTAGTGACGGGAACAGGAAAATAAGAAAGAGAAGTTTGAGATGACTACAGCAGGAATGAGGGCCGGAGGTGCCTGCCACAGAGGCAGGGGTGGGGTGAGGTGGGGGTGGCAGGAGGGATACTGAGGACATTGGAGGTGGAGAATGGGCACTGGTGGAGGGATGGGTGCTCGATCATTGCATGACTGACACTCAGTCATGAAAGTTTGTAACTGTATCTCACAGTGATTTGATTTTTAAAAAAAAAAATGAGAGCAGGAGAAATTATATTGTAGCTGGTTTTATTCACAGGGGCTTTTATTCGCGACCGACTTGGCCGACCTGAGTTCAATTCCTCCACCCCTCTCGGAGAGCCCGGCAAGCTACGGAGAGTATCTCATCCGCGCGGCAAAGCCTGGCAAGCTCCCTGTGGTGTATTCGATATGCCAAACACAGTAACAACAAGTCTCACAATGGAGACGTTACTGGGCCCGCTCGAGCAAATCGATGAACAATGGGAGGACAGTGCTACAGTGCTTTATTCACAGACCCGTTCCATCCTTGTCGCCCCACTGAGACCCCACGAGTGATCCCTGTGATCTGTGATCCCTGAGCACAGCTGGGTGTGGGCCAACATTTTTGCAAAAAAGAGCAGACAACAGTAGCAGTTATGGGCCGTCGCTGTTGTGGTCTAGTCCGTGGTCTCCTACTCCCTCACAGACCAGCCCAGGAAGGACCTGG
>NW_026606416.1:0-27500 GCF_029834395.1 Sorex fumeus | reverse complement strand
GGAGGGAGAATGTGAGGAGAGAGAACAGGGACAGCCAGCTGCGTCCTCCCTGAATGGCCCCCACGAGTCACAGCTGCCCTGACCAGCAGTATCTGACCCGGCTGCTCCAGCCCGGACCTAGAACCAAACGCTGTGTCTCCAGTCCTGGGGGCAGGCTCCCGAATGACCCCCAGAGCCCTCTCTGAACCTGCTTGGTGCCTCGAGGCCCACAGTCTTGTCCTGTGCTTCTGAGTCAGTCCCTAACCCCCCCCCCACCCCGTCCCTACCACCCGGGTCCGGGGGGGGGAGGAGAGGAGAGAGAGGAGGGGAAAAGAGAGGAGAGGAGAGGAGAGAAGAGGAGAGGAGAGGAGAGGAGAGGAGAGGAGAGGAGAGGAGAGGAGAAGGATAGGGAGGGGAGGGGAGGGGAGGGGAGGGGAGGGGAGGGGAGGGGAGGGGAGGGGGAGGGGAGAGGGCGCTCTCCTCCCAGCCTGAGCCCCCAAGCAGGAACCCCAAGAGGCCAGAGGACCTACAGGACAGCAGGGAGGCACTAGCCTTGCACACGGCCCACCTGGATTTGATCCCCAGCATCCCAGATGGTCCCCCCAAACCCCACCAGGAGGGTCCCTGAGCTCAGAGCCAGGAGTAAGGCCTGAGCACCTCTGGGAATGTCCCCCTGGGGGTACCCACGCACACCCCCGCCGCCACCCCGCCCCTCGCCCTGGAGAGCCCATCTGCCCCTCCCAGGGAAACGGCTCCGTTGCACCACACACCCAGCCGCGCCTCCTTGGGACGCACGGACCCCAAACCTCCGTCTCTCACTGAAGCCCGGGGCGGGGACGCCGTCGGGGTGGGCAGGGAGGGGGCTGTCCAACCACGACACTCTCCCTCAGACCGTCCCCCCACTGTCCCCACTGCAGCCTCGCGGGGAACGGGAGGACTGCAAGCACAGAGGACCACGGCTCCTGCGGGCTCTACGGATGCCCGGGGGTGGGGGCGTTCCTTGCGGGACCCTCCAGTCTGCACCCCAGGAGAAGCACAGGGGGCCCCACCAGACCCCCGACCTCACCCGAACCCGAGCAGGGCAGCCCAGCCGCACCCTGACCTGCTCAGCTCCGCGCTTTGGAAGGAATCTCGGACCCGCCTCAGCCGGGGGTCTAACCCCATATCCAGTCTGGGCTGGGGTTCACTTTCGCCGCCCCTGTGGGAGTCGGCCTCACAGGCTGGCCGCGCCCCAGGGTCAGTGACAGTGTCCCCCTGCCAGGGACAGTCCAGGGGAGGTCCCCGCCCTCATCCTCTGACAGGGCGGGCTGGGGGTTGGGCCCCTGGGGGACTGAGTTCAGCCTAGAGCAGAACAGAGCAGAAGTGACCCCCGACCTGCTGCTCCCGGCGCCCCCCACCCCGCCGCGTTCCACTTCTGCCCTTCAGCCGGTCCTGACTGCAGGGAGCCCCAGTGTGAAGTCTGTGCCGAGACCCCCACCCCTGCCTGCGCCCCTTACTGCCGCAGAAGCTACACGGGAGGGACAATCACCAGGAAAGGCCGGGCAGGAAAGGCTGCGTTGGCCAGTTGCCCTGCCCACCTGCCTGCCTGCCCAGGGCCGCTCTGACTATGACAGAGGCTCCGGGAGTCTCCGGCCCTCGCCTGCCTTCATGGGATGCAGGGAGGGGTCCGTGGCGGGGGGAAGGGGTCAGGCAGGAGGGAGGGACCCCTGAGTCAGGGACAGCAGCAGGAAGCAAGGTGGGTGGTGCCACCCGGTCCGAGGCCGTTGACCTTGGCACTGACCAGCCTGGGCCTTGGCGCCCCGATGCTTGCAGTGACCACAGCCAGCGCTGGACGGGAGGGAGAGAGCGCGGAGGCAGAGAAACCGTTTGGAACACTCTGAAAATATTCCCAGCAACGATAAGAGACTAAATCAGGGCAGGCCGGGAGGGTTAGAACTGAGAGGCAGATTCCAGAACAATCCGGCAGATAAGCTAAGGGGCATGGGAATGGGACACAAGGGCGGGCCGGCGGGGGAGCTGCCCCCGGGCACCGCTGCCAGCTCCGGGCGGCCCGAGAGAGGGACCTGAGGTGGCCATGGGGAGGGCTGACCCATGGGTGAGGCGCAGCTGGGGCCATGGCGAGACTCAGGGGGCAGGTGAGCTGGGGGTCCTGAGACGGGGCATGGCCAAGGGGGCAAGGCAGGGCCCAGAGCCAGCACAGCGGGAGGCACCCACCCGGCACCTGGCGGACCTGGGTCTGAGCTCCAGCACCCAGATGCATCCCGAAGTCACAGCCAGGAGAAAGCACTGACCACGCCAGGTGCGGCCAAAAATAATAAAGAGGAGGAGGAAGAGGAAGAAGAGGAGGAAGAAGAGGAGGAGGAGGAGGAAGAGGAGGAGGAGGATGAGGGAGAGGAGGAGGAGGAGAAAGAGGAGGAGGAGGAGGAGGAGGAGGAGGAAGAGGAGGACGAGGAAGAGGAGGAGGAGGAGAAAGAGGAGGAAGAAGAAGAGGAGGAGGAGGAGGAAGAGGAGGAGGAGGAAGAGGGAGAGGAGGAGGAGGAGGAGAAAGAGGAAGAAGAGGAGGAAGAAGAGGAGGAGGAGGAGGAAGAGGAGGACGAGGAAGAGGAGGAGGAGGAGGAGAAAGAAGAGGAGTACAAGGAAGAGGAGGATGAGGAAGAGGAGGAGGAGAAGGAAAAGAAGAAGAAAACTCAGATCTGGCAGCTGAGAAAGTACAAGACAGAGACAGAGACACACAGAGACAGAGAGACAGGAACAGAATCAGAGGCGGGGCAGGGACAGAGACAGACACAGCAGAGAGACAGCAGAGTGAGACAGAGATGTGGAGGCAGGGGAGCGGCGTGGGGGTCCCTAAAAAGACTCACCTCTGCCCTGGCCCTCCCCATGCCACCCCTGGCCTTGTCTGCTGCCCAAGATAAAGGCCGGGGCTCGGGGTCTCAGGACACTCGGGGGCCCATGGGACACGGAGCAGAGGACCCGGCCTGGCCCACTCAAGTCAGTGTCCAACGGGTGCTGAGTCCCCTATGCTCAGGGTCACCCTGATCTCTGTCCCCTGCGGGAGTGACTGTCCAGGCACCTGTGCTGGACAGAGACGTCGTGGGCAGGACCTAGAAGAATGGAAGGACAGAAGGATGGAAGGATGGAAGGATGGAAGGATGGAAGGACTCAGAGCAGCCTCAGGTTGGGGCGAGGGAGGGCAGCGCTCAGAGAGAGAGTGTGCAGTGGACGGAGGGCCCACTCTCTCCACCCGCTGTCCCCTCTGTCTTCTCTCTCTCCCTCTCTCTCTCCCTTTCCGTTTCTCTCTATCCCTCTCTCCCTCTCTCTCTCCCTTTCTCCTCTATCCCTCTCCCTCTCTCCTCCCGTCTCTCTCCTTCTCTCTCCCTCTCTTTCTCTTTCGCTCTCCTTCTCTCTCCCTCTCTCCATCTCTCCCTCTCTCTCCCTCTCTTCTTTAATCTCCCTCTCCTTCTCTCCCTCTCTCTCGTTCTCTCTCCTCCCTCCCTCTCTCCCTCCCTCTCTCTCCCTCTTCCTCTCTCTCCATACCTCTCTCCCTCTCTCCCTCCCTCTTCCCTCTATCCCTCTCTCCCTCTCCCCTCCTGTCTCTTTCCCTCTCTATCCCTCTCTCCCTCTCTCTTCCTCTCTTCTCTCTCTCCATCTCCTTCTCTTCCTCTCTCTCGTTTTCTCTCCCTCTCTCTCTCCCTCTTCTCTCCCTCTCTCCCTCTCCCTCTCTCTCTATACCTCTCTCCTCCCCCTCTCCCTCTCTCTCTTACTTCTCTCTCTCTTTCTCTCCCTGTCTTTGCCCTATTTTCTCCCTGCTGCCCCGTCCCGGGCCCCTCACAGGCTGTCCGTGCCCCTGCTCCACCTGGCCCTGTTCCCGGGGGATCTGGAGGCCACCGACGTCCCCCACGTCCTGACACTCAGGTCCCCATGGTTACCTGAGCCCGAGCTAAACAGACAGGCCCGGCGCACAGCCGCTGACTTTCTTGGCACACGGGCTGCAGCTGAGTCACGCCGAGTCTTTTGTTTCCATAAAACATGTTTGAAAGATTCTAAAAGTCACTGCGCACTCATTGGGGAAAAATTTGAAAACAGAGAAAAACATAAAGGCGCTGAGGAAAAATCGCCACCTGTCCCGACTCTCACTCGTGGGTGTAAAACCTTCCGGGACACCCGTGGGTTGGGCCGTCCCCCTCCGTGGCCTGCTCAACGGTGCCCTGGGAGTCTGCAGAGGACAGCGGGCAAACTGAGGCACAGGCAGACGCCCTCGTCCCAGTTCACAGCCAGGGCACTCAGCATGGCCCCCTCCTGCCGGCACCTCCGTGGAGGGACCCCGTGATTGATAGGCCGAGTTGGGAAGTGCACTGGGGATGGGGAAGGCCCCACCCATGCCCTCTAGAGTGCGAAGGAACTGGGTTGGAGCAATAGCACAGCGGGTCGGGCGTTTGCCTTGCACGTGGCCGACCCGGGTTCGATTCCCAGCATCCCATAGGGTCCCCCAAGCACCGCCAGGAGTAATTCCTGAGCGCATGAGCCAGGAGTAACCCCTGAGCATCGCCGGGTGTGACCCAAAAAGCAAAAAACAAAAACAAACCAGAGTGCGAAGGAACTGGTCTTGCCCTCCGAGGCTGGGCCATCAGGTCTGAGCACAAAACCCAGCTGTGTTTCCACAAAGACTGGCGGTGGGACCCAGGGCTACCACCCCCTGCCCCATCAGGGAACTCAGAACCAGGGGTCTAACATCAAAGACAGGAGAAAGACGTTGGGGGCAGGAAGGGCCAGGGAAGAGAGGGAAGCGAAGGCATCTGAGGACAGGAAGCGCGTCCCCACTGAGCAGACAAATGATCGCAACTGCTCAGGGCGGGCGAGAGCGTGAGTGAGCTCGACTTACATGATCAATAACTCTCTGGGCCCATAATCACCTCGAGTCCAGAGCAGGACAGAAGAGCGTCATTCTGAGCGGCGAGGAAAGTTATAAAACATCTTCCGAGATAGCAGGAAATCTATTGTCCTTGATGTAGGAAATTTTCCCATTTATTGGGCGAGATGTAGAGATCCGAGTGCTTGGAATAACCCGTGTCAGCCCCATCGCAGGAGACAGACGCCACAAACAGCAGGAACAAGGGCCGGGAGGACCGGGCCACAACTGGGGGCAGTGGTTGGGCGGGGAGGGCAGAGGGTGGGGTGTGGGAGGGCGGACAGGACAGTGAAAGGACCACGGGGACAGTGGTAGTCGGAAGTTATCACCCTGGACAAGAGCTGAGTGTTAAAAGGAGGTAAAGGGAGACTCGGGATAACCTGGCAGTACTTGTACTGCAAATCATAATGCCAGAAGGAGGAGACAGACAGACAGACAAACAGACAGACAGACAGACAGACAGAGAAGGAGAGTGTCTGCCATAGAGGCGGGCTGGGCGGGTGGGGGCAGGGGGCCACTGGGGACATTGGTGGTGGGAGCATGGACTGGCAGAGGGACGGATGTTGGAATATTGCGCCCCTCGGGACACGGTGGAGGTTGGAGACTTGCAGGAGAGGCGTGGACAGTCAGTTGTGGTTGGATTCAGGGCCGAGAGGCTGCCCGGCCCCCAGTCTCATGGCCATTGCCCAGCCGATGGCCCAACAGCTCACACACAGCTAGGTTGCCCGAAAGGGTAGAGGGGTCTGTGACAAGCCATCAGCATCGCCCACCGAGACCCGCGTGGTGGGCAATGGGTCCCTGTTGCCGAGGCTCAGGGTGCGACTCCATGTGGCCAGACAGTCGAATCCGCCCCCTCCCCGACGGCTGAGGGTGGCAAGTCGGGAGCCACTGTACCCGCTGCTTTGTGGTGACAGAATCAGCATCCGCGAGCCCTGAGGATATAGACCATGGAATATCACAGGTGTCTCCAGGGAACAGGATCGGACTCTTGCCCCAAGGGGGAGCCTGGAGCACTGTGCTGCAAGTCACAAGAAAGGCCAAGATGGGCAGCCAGGGTGCAGCTCAGTGTGGAGCATGTCCTTCGCAGGTGTGATGCTTTGACCCAGCACCACACACACATGTACACACACACGCACACACACATGCACACGCACACACATGCATACCACACACATCCACATTTATGCACACGAGCACACACACGCACATGTGTGCATATATGTGTGATTCCATTCCATGCACGCATTAGAGCACACAAACTCATAGGCACAGGAAGGAGGCTGGATGGCTGCCGAGAGGGTGTTAATGACAGTCTGAGTCTCACGCAGTGACATGTGCTCTGGGTGCAGGCAAAGTCCTTCCTGCCCTGACACACACACTTCCCGGGGTCAAGGTGCTCAAGTCCATGCTACGTGTGTTTTGCCACAGTTTGTTGTTGTTTTCTTTTGTTTTGTTTGGGGGGCCACACCCAGCAATGCTAGGGGTTACTCCTGGCTCGGAACCCAGAAATTACTCCTGGCGGTGCTCAAAGGATCATATGAGTTGCCGGGGATTGAACCCGGGTCAGACCCTCTGCAAGATAAATGCCCTACCCGCTGTGCTATCACTCCAGACACTCCACAATTTTTTTTTTTTGCTTTTTGGGTCACACCTGGCAATGCACAGGGGTTACTCCTGGCTCTGCATTCAGGAATTACTCCTGGCGGTGCTCAGGGGGCCATCTGGGATGCTGGGAATCGAACCCGGGTCGGCCGCGTGCAAGGCAAATGCCCTACCCACTGTGCTATCGCTCCAACCCCCTACCCCTCCACAGTTTTTAATTTGAAAAGAATCACAGAAAGAAGATATTCCTGGGCTCTTAGCCAGAAGGAGTCGAGGGGTTGGACCTCTACTCTCACCCCATCCTGGAGAGCCAGCCTCAGGGAGGAACCCTGTGGTCTCCCAGGAGGGACAGAACTCAGAAGGGCATCGCTGAGAGAGGCGAGGGCCCGTGAGTGCCCGTGGCTCAGACATTCTGTCCTCCGGGGCTGCTGGAGTTTAAGACAAGAGGAAGGGAGAGGGAGGAGACTCCCTGGATCTGTGCATCTTTCCCTGTTTGTAGGAAAGTGCTCCAGCCTGGCAGTCTCCCCAGAGAGTGCGGT
This sequence comes from Sorex fumeus, assembly GCF_029834395.1. Classification (NCBI taxonomy): domain Eukaryota; kingdom Metazoa; phylum Chordata; class Mammalia; order Eulipotyphla; family Soricidae; genus Sorex; species Sorex fumeus. Next base: position 20,471 of record NW_026606416.1, on the reverse strand, counting down.
TTGCCAGCTCCTCGGACCCTAGGAGGGCGGACACTGAAGTCCTTCATCACTCAAGCCTCGCTCAAGTCATGGGCAGCAGGAGGGGTGCAGTCAGCCTGCTGGGGGACCCCATGGCACTGGCCTCCTTGTGGCAGCTCTGTCAGGGCCGGGCCGAGGGACCCGGGGTCTGTGCGGGGACAGAGCTTGGGCACCACCAATGGCAGCATCCCCACGCCGTGTCAGCCCACAGGCTCCGCAGCGACTGACACTTGGCTGTGCCCACTCATGGGTCTCCCAGCACCCCAAGAGCAATGCTTGAAGGAGACAGACAGACAGACGACAGCATGACGCTGTGGAAAGAGCGTGACTGGGGGCTCAGGAGAGACCCGGACACGCTTGTAAAACCTGCAAACCTGCTTCCGGGGGTTCCTTAGGAGCTGACCAGAAATTTCCCCAAATCGGGGCTGGAGCCAGAGTTCAGTGGGGAGGGCATTTGCCTTACACGCAGCCAACCCAGGTTCGATCTCCAGCACTCCATAGGGTCCCCCGAGCACCACCAGGAGTGGCCCCTGAGCATCCAAAACATAGTTTCCTTGGCTGTTGGAGGGGGTTGGTTTTTGGCTTTAAGGTGGGCTTCGATTGGTTTGGTTTGGTTTGGTTTGGGGGCCACCCCTTACAGTGCTCAGGGCTCATTCTTGGATCTGCTGTACTCAGGGATCATCCTGGGAGTACTCAGGGGACATCACGCTCAAACCCAGGCCAGCTGCACTCAAGACAAGTGCTTTATCTCTGCACTGTCTCTCTGCCCCGAAAATTCTCTAAATGTTTACGGAGACTTTCTTGGCCAAGTCACAGCCCTCTACAAAAATGAGACTAATCAAATGCCAGCAGAGGATTGGCTAGCTAAAGGAGAGTACGCCTAATGAAGTAGTAATATTTATATATTAAAATAGCTAAAATCTTCACCATAACCATGCCACCAGGCCCCGCGCCAGGCTGTTTCACTTGGGGCGCCCCAGAGGAGGGCGGATAAGAGTCATCCCCGCCCCAAGCGACCCAGCCCCGGCAGCCGAAAACCTCCAGAATTCAACTGCCGCCCTGCTCAACGCACACACTTGAGCCAAGCTTCACCCACGAGTGAACCTATTCCTGGACACTTCATACCACTCACTACCCATATTCCAAGAGTACTGCACCACTTTTGATGGGGTTCAAAGTAGAAAGCAACCAATTCTAGAAGGAAATATTTTTACAGATATAGATATAATGCGATAGGGCTGGAGCGATAGTACAGCGGGTAGGGCGTTCGCCTTACACGCGGCCAACATGGCCGACCCGAGTTCGATTCCTCCACCTCTCTCGGAGAGCCCGGCAAGCTACCGAGAGTATTCGATATGCCAGACACAGTAACAACAAAGTCTCTAATGGAGACGTTACTGGGCCCGCTCGAGCAAATCGATGATCAACGGGAGGGCCTTACTTTACTTATAGATATAATAAATATAAGCATACAATGCTCAACCTTTAACAATATGTTAGCGATCTCTAATAGAAGGGCTTAACAGCCCCTGGGTAAAATACAACACTCTTTCCACTCTTTCCTCCAAGGAAACTTTTTTTTAGCATTTTCAGCAGTTTTTCATAACAAACAATAAAACAAACAAACACTGTCCTCCTGTTGTTCATCAATTTGCTCGAGCGGGCCCAGTAACGTCTTCATTGGAGACTTTGTTGTTACTGTGTTTGGCATATCGAATACGCCACGGGGAGATTGCCAGGCTCTGCCGTGTGGGCGAGATACTCTCGGTAGCTTGCCGGGCTCTCCGAGAGGGGCAGAGGAATCGAACCCGGCTCAGCCAGGCTGGCTGCACGCAAGGCAAATGCCCTACCGCTGTGCTATCGCTCCAGCCCAACAAACAATACAAATTATATTATTTCACTTCTGCTTTGGGGCAGAGGTTGGGGTTCGGGATGGAAACATCTGAAATATGGTGGTGGGAAGGTATAATGGTGGTGGGATTGGTGTTTGAATATTAAATGTAATCAAATATTGTGAGCTACTTCATAAAAATAAAAAAATTTTAATAATAAAAATTGAAAAATAGCTAAAATGAATCATGTATATCTAGCTTTAATCAGACTAGAGGATTTTCATAACAGAAATCACTGGAAAGATCGCCATCATTGCCGGATGAGTAGCAAGTTACAAAATGCGTAAGCAAAGGGAATGCACATGATAAAATTTCAGTATCTGTACTGCAAGCCATAATGTCCAAAAGACAGACAGACAGACAGACAGACAGACAGAGAGGGGAGAGAGAAAGAAGAAAAGTGTCTTCCAGGTAGGGAGTGGGGGGGTGGGTAGGGAAACTGGGGATATTGGTGGTGGCAAATGAACGGGCACTGGTGAAGGGATGGATGTTGGAAGAGTGTTTGACTGAAACCCAATCATGAACAATTTTGTAATCGTATATCTCATTGTGATTCCGTTATAAAATTAAATAAATAAATAAAATGCAAAAGCCGAAAGTGTCAGGGGTCAGACAGGAGGTCGGGCATTTGCCTTGCACTCAGCCAATCCAGGTTTGACACCCCCCCCCCCCAGCATCCCGTATGGTCCCCTGAGCCTGCCGGGAGGGATTCCTGAGTGCAGAGCCAGGAGTGACCCCGAGCACCACCAGGTGTGACCCAGAAAAGGAAGGAAACATCCTCCCCGCACTGACCCACAAAGGCCTGGGGGACATGCACTGGGGGGCAGCCAGGGCTCTTTGGGGCGGACTCCAGGGATTTCTCCTGTGTTATTCTTGATTTATTGTCTCATCCCCATGTCCTGCAAGTCTATAAGCTTTAGGATCAGTAAAGGAAGTGAGAGATTCCCAGCCACAGCCGCCAAGGAGCCTGGAGAAACGTGAGACTCAACCACATGCTCAGAATCTCAGCTTCTTTGCCCAGAAGCTCCCCCCAGAACCAGTATCCTGGAAAAATCTTTTCCTGCTCTCCAGAGCAGAAAGCCCTCCCGACTTTGTTTCAAAGTAAATGAACTGGTCTTTCTAGCAGTATCAGAGGGAGGTAACTCAGAGTGGGGGCAGCCTCCCAGCCTTCATCCCAGAGCCAACCCCTCAGAACTCCTCCCGGAGTGTGGCTTCTCTCTGTCCTCCTTGCCGCAAAAAGGCTGCTGCACCACCAGGGCTCACATCCACATTCTAGGTAAGTAGAAAGGGAAAGGAAAGAGCCCTCCCTGATAGTAAGGCTTGACCTTGCCATCTAATAAGAACACTCTCCTTGGTGTCTTCCTCAGCACTGCCAGCTGATGGTACACAGTTGGCTGCAGCCACAAGAAAATCTGGGAGGGAAGTGTTCTTGGCTGGACACATGGGCTCCAGTGAAAAAGGAAGAACGAAAAAAAGATGTGAGCAAGAGCACAGCCCCACAGTGATTGATCCAGAGGGAAACCTATCACAGCTTCAGAGTTGAAACCCACCAGCCACCAATGGATCCGACCTCAGTGCATGATCCGCCTTTTCCATTTTATTGAATCACCGTGAGATACACAGTCCCAAAGCTGCTCATCACAGTCATACAATCTTCCAAGACCCATCCCTCCACCAGTGTACATTTCCCACTACCAATGTCTCCTGTGTCCCTCCTGTCAAGAACGTCCCCTGCTCACCCACTTTCTCCTTTCTCTCTCTTTTCGGGCATTGTGGTTTGCAATACAGATACTGAGAGGCCATCGTGTTTGGTCCTTTCAGCATGCATCTCCCATCCAGAGTGATCATTTCCAACCATCATTATCAGGTCCCTTCTCTACCCCAGCTGCCCTCCCCCCCAGCTCTTGAGGCTGGTGTCCAACCGCGGACCAATCCTTCTGGCCCGTGTTTCTACTGTCCTTGGGTGTTAGTCTCAAACTATTTTGTGGGTTTTTCTTTATATCCCACAAATGAGGGCAGTCATTCTCTGTCCTTTCCTCTCTTTCTGCCTCCTTCCACTCAGCATGATACTCCCCATATCAAACGGATTCATTCTTGATCACCAACTTTGCCATCTGCCCCAGAACCTTCTCCTTGCCACTCTCAGTAAGCCCTACTTTCACACCAGGTTTCAGAATTAAGAACAAACCATGGACGCCCGCTCCAGATGGAATCCCGGCAACCAGGAGCCTCCACAAGCAAGGCCCAGGTATGCAGGTTCCAAGACTAAGTCTCCAGGACACACAGCAGTGGCAGAGGCAGAGGCACCGGGCTGTCCCTCACCGGCTCCCTGAGCACTCAGCAGCCTGGCTGTCACGCCCACAACCTACCTCCGGGCGCCTTCTCAGTGCACCAACAGCCCTGGACCAGAGACTTCCAACTGAATCCCAAAATTGATCAGTGCCCTACAGAGATGTCTTGGAAACCAACCATGGACAATCTTTGAATTCCAGAAGCATGCGGCCACAAAAGCAGCCACGCAACCTCTCATGATATTCAAAATGAGTAATGGAAAATAAATTATCTAGCATCTGCCCCTGGCAGGCAGGCTTGAGTGGTGTTGGGGAAATTCAAAGCAAAATATAATGCCCAAGAGTAGAGAGAGAGTACTGGGAAATTGTCTGCCATAGAGACAGGGTGACCTCTGGGATGGGTGGGGGGATACTTGGGCCATTGGTGGTGGAGAATGCTCACTGGTGGAAGAATGGGTGTTTGATCATTGTATGGCTGAATCTCAAATATGAAAGCTCTGTAACTATATCTCACGGTGATTCAATAGAAAGGAAGGAAGGAAGGAAGGAAGGAAGGAAGGAAGGAAGGAAGGAAGGAAGGGAGGGAGGGAGGGAGGGAGGGAGGGAGGGAGGGAGGAAGGAAAAGAAAGAAAGGAAGAAAAAAGGAAGAAAGAAAGAAAAGAAAGAAAGAAAGAAAGAAAGAAAGAAAGAAAGAAAGAAAGAGGGGCTAGAGCAATAGCACAGTGGATAGGGCATTTGCCTTGCACATGGCCAACCCGGGTTCGATTCCCAGCATCCCATATGGTCCCCCGAGCATCACCAAGAGTAATTCCTGAGTGCAGAGCCAGGAGTAACCCCTGTGCATTGCTGGGTGTGACCCCCCCAAAAAAAGAAGAAACAAAGAAAGAACAAACCATGGAAACGTTAGTGACGGTGGCAGCACACTGAGGCTGGAGGTCAGTCAGGATGGACATGCCCCTGACCAGGCCGGCCTGGTGATGCCCAGGTCCCTCTTGTCCTGCTGCTGGTTCCTTGGTCCTGCTAACAGCATCTCTGAGAGTTCAGCTCTGACCAGAGGCACTGTCTGTTCCCCTTACTGCTCATCTTATTGATGTGCCAGCAGGGTCCCAGGGGTCCCTTCCCCCTCCCCGCAAACTGGGCTGGCCGGGGGGCTCTGTGCAGGCTAATGAGACCAGTGACTTCAGCCCTGGGGTGGCTGCAGGGCCACGTGTCAGCGTTCCAAAGTGACATCCCTCCGGACTGTTGAAGGTTGAAGGACCAGAGCTGTCACGTCCGGGAGAGAAACGGTGGAGAGAAGAGGAGCAGCCGCCCGGCCTAAAGAGACCCCCGGGCCTGCTCAGCCAGGCTGCTCCCAGAGGGGGCGCATCCTGTCAGTCAGCACTGACACCACAGCCTGCCCCAGGCCTCTCCCGCCCGCTCTGAGGAGGCCGTTTGCTCCGTCTGGGTTCCAGCAAGATTCCACAGTAGAGAATTTCTCCTTCCACCAGCCTGTCTCTTTCCTACAGATTTCCCCCATTTCTCTGGCCCGTTTTTCTGTTGTTCTCCTGAGGTGTTCAGAAATCTCTCTTGGATGTGTTTCTCCTGCTCCCTGCCTCCCCATCGTGTCCACTTGGGGCCCCCTGGTTCCAAAGGGGCGAAACCTCCCCTTGGAATGTCCCCGCTGAGGCAGTGTCGGGAGACCCTTTAAGAAGCTGAGGGCTGAATGCGGCCTGAGGAGAGAGTGAAGGGCATGCACACGGGCTTCGCCTACGGGAGGGGGGCCCAGTCAGTCCCCAGAGCCGCACTGTCCCTGAGCACTGCTGGGAGCACTCCCGAGCCTCCCCCCAGGGACAGCCCAAACACCCAGCGTGGGGAAGAAAAGAGGAAACTGTGTCGAGGGGCCAGCGGTAGCCACACTCGAGAAACAGCCTCTGCATCTCCCCCAACCCCGTCTGGCCGTGCTTCAGGGAACAGGACCCCACCCTGTCCCCCAAAGCTCCATCTCTGCCACAGCATGGAGCAGAGCCCTGCAGGGAACAGCAGGGAACACGCCAGGCAAGAGACAGAGCAGAGTTAGGGCATGTGCCCTGCATGCACCAGGCCCGGCTTCGACTCCCGGCACCTCGAGGTGCCCTGAGCATCACCGGGGCAGCCCCTCAGGCCCTGGGCAGTGGCCAGTGTGGCCAGTGTCCAGCTCTGAGGCCTGGGCAGCACCGTGTCCTCAGGCCTCTGCACTGCCCAGCCTGGTGGCTGAGAGTCACTGGTGGAATGCCATGGACACAGCCTGGGGGACCCAGCCCCCGCCCCCCAAAAAATAAATGATTAGGTAAGCCTCTGAGATTTGGGGGTGCTTCTCTGGCTGCTAGCACCCTAGGCCCAGCAGATCTGCTAGCTTCTCCTAACTATTTTGGGGGAGGAGAGCCAACCCCCACTCCCCCGCCTCCTGGCCGCCGGTTCTGCCATGCTCTGAGGCATCACCACCTGACTGTGCATCGGAGCCCAACTGGGCTGACTCACAATCTCCTCTGTCCCTCCCTGTCTGCAGAGAAGGCAGCCTCGGGTGATTGGGTGTTTGAGGCTCCTTCTCCTGCTCCACACTCCTTCCGATGAGTTGAGGAACGTAAAGGTTAAACAAATTCTTAATTTTGCTTTCACGCTCATAGGATTATCACTTGGTCCCTTGACATCCTGTTACTCATCGGTTTGCTCGAGCGGGCACCAGTAACATCTCCATTCGTCCCTGTCGCGTGCTAGTGTAGCCCAATGGCGTCTGCTCGCTCCAGGAACACGAAGAGCCTCAAACCGATCATTCAGAGTCTTGATGAAGAAGTCTGACCATCTGGTAGGTGGACGGCCACGGGATCTTTTGAAGTCCCGTGGAATCCAGTCGGTAACGGCTCTAGTCCAAGTGGTTGTCTCCAATTTTCATTACGTGTCCAGCCCATCTGATTTTCGACGCCTTGGCAAACGAGACAGGTCCCAGATTCTTGATCGTCAAAGGAGGTCAGAACTCCGGATTCTTTCTCTCATTTGAGTGAAGTGTGATACTCCAAGCATAGCTCTTTCGATTCCTCTTTGGGAGGCCCAAATAGCGTTCTCATCCTGTTTTCTTAGGGCCCAGGTCTCTGAGGCATATGTTAATGCAGAAAGAACGGTGGACTCTAAGAGATGTGCCTGGAGATGGAGGTTCTTCATCCTCTTAGCTATTTCTTCGACGCTCTTGAAGGCGTTCCAAGCCGCTCTTTACATAGACCCACTTTATTTACAAAGGATTATATTTTTTTAATATCTCTGGACGGGTCCCAGACGCTGATCCTCGAGAAACACCTGAAAATAGCCAAGGAAAAGCCTACTAGTCCCAGTAAGCACCTGTTGGGATGGCTCGGGAGCCAGAACAGAGCTAGAAAGCGGGGGACAGCGGCAGGTGAGTGCGAGGAACAGATGAACGTCGCCTCCAAATATTTTGTCATGAATTTTTTTAAGCCTCCGTGAAGCAACAAACAATTCAAGGAAAAGGTGGCGAGGCAACAGAAGGTTATGAGAAGCTGGCAAATTGCAGGAAAGAGTAGAAGCAAAAATAAAGTCATCCCAGAAAGGAAGACAATGCTGGAAGCTGCGGAAATGAGAACAGGCTTTGCCGAGACCCGAACGGGATGCGGATGAGGCCACGACCCAGGCAGAGAAGAGGAGCCGCAAAGAGAGGGGGGAAGTCACGTGACCTTGACTGGAAGAGGAGGGGTGGGGAGGAGGGAAAAGAGGGGAGGAAAGGAAGAGGACAAAGTCACAAGTTCTTTCATCTCTTATTTATATTTCCCTGAGAAGATTCACGATCACAACCATCCTGTTATTCGTCAATTGCCTCGAGCAGGCCCCAGTAATGTCTCCTTTGTCCTAGCCCTGAGATTTTTTAAAAAGTGTCATATTCAAGGTTCTTTCAGGGTTAGGAGAATGAGACCCAGCATCACTACTGGTATTTGGCATATTGGCTGCGCCACGGGGACTTTGCCAGACTCTGCCGTGTGGGCAGGTTACATTCGGTAGCCTGCCAGGTTGTCCAAAGTAGGAATGAGATAATAAAATGCCATTATAAGATGTCGCGTGGCCGCAAATGTGGCCGCCGCTTCCGGGAGCTGGTTTTTATAGTCTCTGAGTCTTGGCTGTTGATGGGATTACACGGCGTCAGGGGGCCAGTTGGTGGGTGTGACCCCTGCCTACTGGAATTTGGAAGATCTGGGTGGAGGGTGCTCAGCCCCGATCCAAGCAGGCTTGGAGATCTCAGCCCCGGGACCCGTATGCCTTTGTTCCTCTGCCGGTACCTTCATGTGTGCGGAGAGTGGTCTCAGCATGGTGGTGGCTGGTTTTGGAGGTCTTCAGCTGCCGGAGCCCTGGTCGGAGCGGGGAGAGAAACTCAACCCACTCCCCTCCAAGGGGCCCTGGCGAGGACAGCCAGGCATGGGGGCAGAATATTAAGCCCCTTCAAAACCTCTTTTCCTTTGGGGGTCCACTCCCGACTGTGCTCAGAGGTTCCTCCCAGCTCTGTGCTCAGGGATCAGTCCTGACTGTGCTCCGGGCACCGTGTGGGGTAGCAGGGATGAAAGCTGTGTGGGCTACATGCAAGGCAGGTGCCTCCCCATGCTGTGATCTCTCCAGCCCCACGTTCATGTGTTTTTATTGCCCTTTGACTTTTCTCTTTTGCAGGATGCTTGGTCTACGTTTTCATGCACTTTTTCTTATGAGTTTGTCTCTTTTTCTGTTTTGATTTTGGGCCACACCCAGCTTTGTTCAAAGATGACTACAGCTTCTGAACTCAGTTATCACTCCTGGCAGGGCTCAGGGCACTTTATGGGTCAGCCATTAAGTCAAAGCCGGGTCAGCCATGTGCAAGGCAAGCACCCTGGCCCCACCCAACTGTCTCCCCAGCTCTGGCTTTGTCTTTTCTTTATTGATTTGTCAGGACTCATTATGACCCTAAAGGTGATGCTTTTGCTGTTGATTGGGGGGGAGGGGTGGATATTAACCCTAAGTGTTTTAGGCTTCATCGGTGAATCGCCCCTTTTCCTCCTCCCAGAGAAGCTTATCATGCCCTTGCTAGCGTCCCTAGTTTACTTAAAGTTTATCTTTAACCTTTCCTTTGTATTTTACCTCTCATTGTCACGGTTCCCCAAGTCCGTCTTGATTTCTTATAAGACAAAACTTTCTGATAATTCTGAACTTTGTATTTGTACTGCTTTGTATTTGAAGTGCTGTGTATTTGCACCTGCTTTCCTATTTCTTCTATATTTTTTATATTTTGCTATAGAGCAATGTTCTTTGCTTAAACACAGAAAGACCATGAGTGCAATGACCCTGATATTTGGGAGTTGACTGACTCTGAAATAATTTTTCTACTCCTGGGCATTGGTCATAATTACTTAACTCGGGCTTCAGTTCCTAACACTCCAAAAGGGAGGTCCCACCGTGAGACTGAGATGAACCCGGAGTGAGTGGCAAAGCTACCCAGGCATCGAAATGGAAATGGAATAGTCTAGAAAGCATAAATGCATGGTCTTGATGCAAGCTGTTCTGACTTAAGAGACAGGACCCCCATGGGGAAGGACAAGCTGAACTGGCCAGAGGACTTAGTCTGGGATTTAAGGCAAAAGCCCAGCTTGCTCTCAGAGCCCAGAGAACTAATTGTTGGGATCTTTGTCTCTTATTGCGTTAATCCAAACAACTTGTTTATCCAAACAAGTATTGATAACTTATACAACTAGAGGGAAAGATAAAAAGCAATGTAGATGACCCTAGGAGACAGAGTGCTTTAATCTCCACAAAAGATAATTTCCTAATGCTTTATCTATGTAAAAGATCTAGGTAGGGGCTGGAGCGATAGCACAGCGGGTAGGGCGTTTGCCTTGCACGCGGCCCGGCCAGGTTCGATCCCCAGCATCCCATATGGTCCCCTGAGCATGGCCAGGAGTAATTCCTGAGTGCATGAACCAGGAGTAACCCCTGAGCATCGCCGGGTGTGACCCAAAACACACACACACAAAAAAGATCTATGTAAACTTCCAGGTGCCTTGCCTATGTAAGTGATCAATCACAGCTAGGTTTTATACCTCGACCCCCCTCAGATACTCCATAAGTATGGAAGCAGCCCTGCATTAAATGGGCCAGTTTCAGCATCAGGCTGTGGTCCCCCAGCTCCCTGTCTCTCTGCTTCTCTGGGGAAGAGGAAGGCGGCTCTGGGCCATCGAATGCAGACGTGTCATCACAGCACCCGCACTTTATTCTGTGAATTCACAGGGGGGCACACCCAACAATACTCAGAGGCTACTGCTGGCTCTGCACTCAGAAATCACTCCTGGTGGTGCTTAGGTGACCCTATGGGATGCCAGGGATCAACCTCCAGTCAGCGACGTGCAAAGAAAGCACCCTTTCTACTGTACTATTGCTCTCTTGCTCTGGCCCCATGAAAGGAAAGAGAAAGAAAGAAAGAAAGAAAGAAAGAAAGAAAGAAAGAAAGAAAGGAGGGATGGAGGGAGGGAGGGAGGGAAAGAAAGGAGGGAGAGAGGGAGGGAGGGAAAGAAAGGAGGGAGGGAGGGAGGGAGGGAAAGAAAGAAAGAAAGAAAGAAAGAAAGAAAGAAAGAAAGAAAGAAAGAAAGGAGGGAGGGAGGGAAAGAAAGGAGGGAGAGAGGGAGGGAGGGAAAGAAAGGAGGGAGGGAGGGAAAGAAAGAAAGAAAGGAGGGATGGAGGGAGGGAGAGAGGGAGGGAGGGAAAGAAAGGAGGGAGAGGGGGAGGGAGGGAAAGAAAGGAGGGAGGGAAAGAAAGAAAGAAAGAAAGAAAGAAAGAAAGAAAGAAAGAAAGAAAGAAAGGAGGGAGGGAGGGAGGGAGGGAGGGAGGGAAAGAAAGGAGGGAGAGAGGGAGGGAGGGAAAGAAAGGAGGGAGGGAGGGAGGGAGGGAAAGAAAGAAAGAAAGAAAGAAAGAAAGAAAGAAAGAAAGAAAGGAGGGAGGGAGGGAAAGAAAGGAGGGAGAGAGGGAGGGAGGGAAAGAAAGGAGGGAGGGAGGGAAAGAAAGAAAGAAAGGAGGGATGGAGGGAGGGAGAGAGGGAGGGAGGGAAAGAAAGGAGGGAGAGGGGGAGGGAGGGAAAGAAAGGAGGGAGGGAAAGAAAGAAAGAAAGAAAGAAAGAAAGAAAGGAAAGAAAGAAAGGAGGGAGGGAGGGAGGGAGGGAAAGAAAGGAGGGAGAGAGGGAGGGAGGGAAAGAAAGAAAGGAGGGAGGGAGGGAAGAAAGAAAGAAAGAAAGAAAGAAAGAAAGAAAGAAAGAAAGAAGAAAGAGAGAGGAGGAAGAAAGAGAAAGAAAGAGAAAAAGAGGATGGAAGGAAGGAAGGAAGAAAGGAAGGAAGGAGGGAGGGAGGGAGGGAGGGAGGGAGGGAGGGAGGGAGGGAGGGAGGAAGGGTGAACCCTTTGTAGGTTATATGCACTACAAATATCTTTTATGTTGTGTCACTACTCTCTTTCAAAATGTATTAATAAATTTTAAGAAAAATACCCAGCCGCCGCCACACTCCAGGATGCTTTCCAGACCTGCGCGGCCCGCGCGACACATCATAAGACACTAAATACCCATCTTCCGGAATCGCCGTACCATAATTGATAGGATTCAAATATGGTAACACCTACCAGGGCTATTAAAGGTCGCCCCAAAAGCCTCTATCCCTCTCGGAAAGACTGGCAAGCTGCCGAGAGTGTTCCGCCCGCACAGCAGAGCCTGGCAAGCTATCCGCTGTGTATTCGATATGCCAAAACCAGTTATTACAACTGGTCTCTTTCACCTGACCCTGAAGGCTTCACCGACATGGCAGCACTGAGAAGGATGAGAAAGGAGAGGCCGATAAAATCTCAAGGCCAAATTAGGCTGCCACAATGAAGGAAGACAAAAATGATCGTCTGTACTTTCAATGCACATATGCTAGCATCAGATGCATCCATCGAGGACCTGATGGTACAAGCATGAAAGATCAAGTACGACATCATTGGTCTGACCGAGACAAGAGGCACAAATCTCACCATGCCGTTTTCGACACTGGAGAAGAATTGTTCCTCGGAACACGCGATAAAAGAGGTGTCGGAAGCGTCGGTGTCCTTGTCAACACAAACTTGGCCATGAGCATTGATTCATTCGAATGCCTAACAACCCGAATCGGACGTTTACATCTGAATAGATGTGGTTCACTGCCTGCAGTTTCTATCTTCGTTATCTACGCACCAACATCTCATTATGATGAAAGAGAAATCGAGAAGTTCTACATGGAGCTGGAGAAGTTCTATAAAGTTCTATAAAGAAGACCACACCTTCTACAAGATCATTGTGGGTGATTTTAATGCCAAGATAGGACCAAGAAGATCAGCTGAAGAACTTCACATCGGGACCCATGGCCTAGAATGGAACGAACAGGGTGAGAGACTGTCTGAGTTCATCATGTCGACCAAGACCATCCATGGTAACTCACAGTTCCAGAAGGCAGAATCTAAACGTTGGACATGGGAGTCTCCCGGTGGACGATTCCACAACGAAATAGAACACATCATATTCAATCGACGATTTTGCCTGACCGATGTCGCTATTGTCCCAAAATTCCGAACGGGATTGGACCACCGTCTCCTTTGTGCAAAATTCTACGTCACAGAGCGGGGAGAAAGGGCTGCAAAGTTTAAAAAGAGAACTCCCAGAACGACCACCAATTGGGAGCTCTTTGGCACTATTGCGACAACATGGGAAGATGCCATTGTTGACAACATTGACAAGGAATACGATCGACTGGTTCAGCACCTCCATGATTGTGCAAGGAACGCCAAGAGAGAGATAGCCACAAAAAAACGCCTGTCTTCGAAAACTCTTGAGCTTATTCACCAACATGGTTTTGGCGCATGCCTCAGGCAACCGCAAGCTAACGTCCGAGCTCGCAAAGCAGTGCAGAGATGCGATCAAGGAAGACCTCAAAGAGAGAAGAGCAGAAGTGCTGGTAGAAGCGGCAGAAGCCGGGAAAAGTATTCGTAACACCCGCCTGTCCTTCGCCAACTACAAGACCAAGATGACTGCCCTCCGACGTCTTGATGGATCTATCACATCCTCCAGAACGGCAATGGAGAAGATTATCCATGACTTCTACTCAAATCTCTTTGATAGCCATGTCCACTTGCCAACATACCAAATTCCACAGGATGGATATGTCATTCCCAACGTCCTCCCTTCCGAAATCCAACACGCCATTTCATCAGTAAAGAAACGAACAGCACCCGGCCCAGACAAGGTCAGACCTGAACACCTGAAGAACCTGCCATCAGTACTCATCAATACACAGGCTCGGCTCTTCACACGCTACCTGTCTGAATGCAAGGTTCCATCCCAATGGAAAACCAGCAGGACCGTACTACTGTTCAAGAAGGGAGACATCCATGACATTGGCAACTATCGCCCAATCTGCCTATTGTCTGTCATCTACAAGTTGTTCACTCGAGTCATCCTAAATAGAATTGGCAGAACACTAGATGAAGTTCAACCATGCAAGCAAGCCGGGTTCCGCAAAGGATTCAGCACCATCGACCATATCCACACGATAACCAAGCTCACTGAGGTTTCTCGGAAGTTCAAGATGCCGCTCTGTCTAATGTTCATTGATTTAAAGAAGGCCCTTTGATTCTGTTGAAACGGAAGCGGTCATTGAAGCCCTAGCCAATCAGGGCATTCAAGCCCAATACATCAAGATCCTCCGTGAGCTGTATTGCAGATTCACTACCAGGATCTCACCATTCTACAAAGAGGTGATCATTGATGTCAAGAGAGGGGTTCGGCACAGTGATACCATTTCACCAAAACTCTTCAGTGCCACCCTCGAGAACATCATGCGACGACTGGAATGGGAAGGAATGGGAGTGAAGATAGATGGTCGGCAACTACACCACCTCCACTTTGCTGATGACACTGTTTTAATAACACCAAACATCAGCCAAGCGGCACAAATGCTGGCCGACTTTGACCGTGAGTGTGGAAAGGTAGGACTACAGCTGAATCTTACGAAGACAATGTTTATGAGAAACAGCCTCGTTCCTGATGCCCCATTCGCTCTCAACGGAACGACCATCTCCGAATGCAACAGCTATGTGTACCTAGGTCAAGAAGTCAACATGACAAATAACCTGGCACCCGAGCTGCACAGTAGGAAGAGAGCAGCTTGGAACGCCTTCAAGAGCGTTGAAGAAATATCTAAGAGGATGAAGAACCTCCGGCTCCGGGCACATCTCTTTGATTCCACTGTTCTTCCTGCATTAACATATGCCTCAGAGACCTGGGCCCTACGCAAACAGGATGAGAACGCTATTCAGGTCTCCCAAAGAAGAATTGAAAGAGCTATGCTTGGAATATCACGTTTCACTCAAATGAGAGAAAGAATCCGGAGTTCCAACATCTGTCGACGATCAAGAGTCAGGGACGCTGTCTCGTTTGCCAAGGTGTCAAAAATCAGATGAGCTGGTCACGTAATGAGATTTAAAGACGACCGTTGGACTAGAGCTGTTACCGACTGGATTCCACGGGATGTCAAGAGACCGCGTGGCCGCCCACCTACCAGATGGTCAGACTTCTTCATCAAGATCATGAACGATCGGTTTGAGGCTCTTCATGTTCCCAGAGCGAACAGATGCCATTGGGCTAGACTAGCATGTGACAGGGACAAATGGAGACGTTACTGGCACCCGCTCGAGGAAATCGACGATTAATGAAAAGTTAAGTGATTAAGTGATTAAGAAAAATACAATAAAATAAACCTTTGAGGGAACAATCTTTAGATTTCCAGAAACACTGGGAGAATAATCCAGAGCTTACTCTTCTTTCCCTCTGGATTCCTGCCCTCACCTTAGCTCACACGTGTCCAATTAAAAACGAGTATCGGTACCAAGCTCCGCGTGAACAGGGGACTCAGAGTTCCCAGGGTTTCTTTGTGGCCTGCTTCTCTCCCGGGTCCCATCCAGCACCTTCCGGCATAGCCCCCACTGCGGCTCCCCCTCTCCCCGTGCAGAGTCGAAGAAGGTGTCCGCTCGGGTTCTGGAAAGCTGGCACTCGGGAAACGGGTTTGGGAAGACGAACACCAAGCCGCTGCCCGCCTGACCTTGGGGGGCCGGAGTTTGTGCCCGCCCGTGAAAGCATCGCCTGGGAGCGTTTGGCTGAGCTGTGCCTTCCAGGGCTCCTGGTGCCTGTGGGTTTCCGCGTCCTCCGTACTCTTCCTCCAAAGGAGCCCTAAACTGGGCCCTGTCACCTCGCCAATCCAACAGGGCAGTCCCAACTCAGCGCCCCTGGCTGTGTGTGCTCACCGCAGACCCACTCTGAATGCGAGTTTGTCTGCTCCAGCCTCTCGCTTATGACCCTGCCTTCTGCTGTGTGTGTGGGACCCTGGCTGCCCACGGGAACCCCAGCTTGCCTTGGACATGCCCATCGTGGCCGGGCTATTTCCCGGCACTTGCTGGAAACCCTTCCTTTCCACATGGAACCAGAGTAGCGTCTTTTCCACAGAGCCTGGGCTTGTAGTGTCCCACAAGAGGGCCGTGGCTAACCGCCCCAGACAGCTTGTGTTCACAGAACTTCTGGGGCACAGGGGCGTGTGTACCTTGACCCAGGTGGTAAGATCAGGCACTGAAGTGATGCTGGTATTTTTTTTCTTTTTTTTTGGTTTGGATTAGGGGTCACGCCCAGCGGTACTCAAGGCTTACCCCTAGCTCTATGCTCAGGGATCTCTCCTGGCAGGGCTGAGGGGACCATTCATGGTGCCGGGGATGAAATCCAGGTTGACTATATGCAAGGCCAGCCCCCGGCCCCCTGTTCTCTCTCTCCGACCCACAAATTGGGCACTACATGGGGACATAATTAACTGCAGAAAACAGAATGGGAGGGAGCAAGGGGACTGGGACTGGGCCAGAAGCGGAAGAGACATGACACCGTCCCCTCCCCGGCGAATCTCACGAGAGCGTGTGGTTGGTCGGGGGCATCTGTTATCTGCATCCTCGGCTCCACTCCCCTGGGGAAAATCTCCCTCCACAACTTTGTGTGACTGAATCACTCGGTGCCACTCACCCTCCACCAAAGAACACTCGCCTGACCCACGTGAGTTCATCAAATTATTCTGTTTTGGTTCCGGAGTGCACAAGGCACTTGGCCCCCGGGGCCCAATTTTCCCGGTTGATGCTATTTTGGTTGTTTCCGTGGGGGCAGAAATGGGGCTTCTCTGATGAGATCTGGATCTGTCGAGATCCGGAGTCTGGAGCAATTTGACGGCCACAGGCAGAGCCGCTGGCACAGACGGAGCCAGCGGGGGGGGTGGTGAGGAGCGGGAGGAGGCAACCGAATCCAGCCACACCCGAGAGCCTGGGCCCCGGGCTCACACCCCCTTCAGAGCCAGGCTCTGTGGCTGACAGTGCCACGTGCTCAGAGGACAGAGCGAGTGGTCGAGGATGGGGCCTTGAACGGACGGTCCCCCAGGAGCCCCCGGCAGGAGGGGGCCACAGGGCAGAGGGAGACAAGGGGGTGGGACACAGCACAGGGAGCAGGCACGTGGGTGGCAGAGTCAGTCCAGCGGAGACGCAGGGCCAGGGTCCCTGGGTGCCTCCACTGCCACCCGGTCCTGGGATGCTGCCCTTTGTCCCTTTTTCTCCAACAGAAAATCACTTCCCGGGTGAGGAGCCGTTTGAAGTGGGGTCGGGGCCTGCGCAGGCGAGACTGGATGGGCAGGAAGCCCCCCTCCACCCCGTGCTTGCCTGCGGGACATGCCCAGGATGAAGGAGCTGTGGGCAGCGGTGGCGGCATGTCTGTGTGGTCAGGCCCCCGGAGTGCCCTGGCCTGCCCTGCCCTGCCCTGCCCTGCCCGCAGTCACAACCACAGCCAGGCTGGACCTGCGCCCACCGGCCATCGCGGGCGAGGGAACACAGAGGCCAAGTCCTCGGCCAGGCCACCACAGCGAGCCCTGAATGTCTGCAGGGGAGAGCCTTCCCGGGCCCAACACCCACTTCCGGCCCCTTCCACGGAGGCGCCAACACAGACAGACAAAGGCCCCCTCCCCAGCCTAACCGAATCACTGGTGGAGGTGGGTGTTATTTGTTTTTGTTGCTTGGGCGAGGTGAGTGACAGACACCCAGCGGTGTTCTGGGCTCACTCCTGGTGGGGCTCAGGGGACCGTATGGGGTGTCGGGGATTGAACCCAGGTTGGCCGCGTGCAGAGCAAGTGCCCTCCCCGCTGCACGGTCGCTCTGACCCCTCAATCCCTGCTGGGCCTCACTTCAAACCAACCCCCCTCTTCCAGGGAAAGCCCCCTCAAGACCAGGCCAGAGGAGGGGCAGCAGCCTGGAACTTTCTCGCAAGGCTGACGGCAGCCTTCGGAGTCTTTCCGCCAAGGGGTGCAAGCTCTGAGCCTGAGAGAGCAGGGGTCATGGGGGGCGGGGGGACAGTCGTCAGCAGTCGTAACTTGGGTCCAGTCTGCGAGGTGATTGGCCGCTGGATGGGGAGGGTTACCCGGTCCCCAGGGTCGAGCTCCTGCCTGAACACGCTCCTGTTGTTTGCTTCTGGGGCTTTCCACTGGGGTCCCCCGGGTTCTCCCAGGGGAGAGAGGAGTGGGGGCTGGGCCACGCAGGAAGAGACATCCCCAAGGAGGGGATGGGACAGGGCCTAAGAAGCCTCAGGACAGAGACCAGCACCCAAGATTCCCCCAGGAACTGCTCCAGCGCCATCTAAGGGGGTGTCAGGACAGTGGGCTTCAGGGATGACCGGTGAGGGGGTTTGCTGGGACACTGGCGTGGAGGCCGGGATGACGAGTAGGAAACGGGGGCGGGGGGAGTGGAGGTAGCAGTGCTGAGCGCAGGGAGTGACCCCCAGTGACCTCTACCCTGGGGTATCAAACTTCTGGACTTCCCTGGGTGATTCCCACAGGCAGTTCCTTGGGACCTTTGAAAACATGGCAGAGAGGGCCGGAGCGATAGTTTAGTGCAGAGGGCATTTGCCTCGCATGCGGCCAACCCGGGTTCGATTCCCAGCATCCCATAGGGTCCCCCAAGCACCGCCAGGAGTGATTCCTGAGTGCAGTGCCAGGAGTCACCTCTGAGCATCGCAGAGTGTGATCCAAAAATAAATAAATAAATAAATAATAAATAAATAAATAAAACATTGCAGAGATCAAGGCCCCTGCGAGGGACAGAGGCCCTGCGCCTAGCAGCCGTGGGAAGCCGTGGGAACGGGCCTGCAAGGGGTCAGCCGCGGAGGGCTGGACACCGGCTTGGAGGAAGTACAAGGGAGGCTCGAGCCCAGTGACTGACAAATCAGGAAAGCTCCTCGTGATATTTCTCAGCGCTGAGGGCCAGGCCCTGACCCCGTGCATCTAGGACCCTGGGCTGTCCCGGCAGTTGTGGAAGGTGGCCGGGAGAAGCAGCGACCCAGCGGCTCCGAGCGGCAGGCAGTGGACGCTCTGGGCCTGATCGGATCCCCTTCCTCGTCTGCTATCCTCTGCTATGGGAGGGCTTCAGACTTCAAAAAAGCTCCTTGTTGGGGGCCAGAGCGATAGCACAGCAGGGAGGGCGCTTGCCTTGCACGCAGCTGACCTGGGTTCGATTCCCAGCATCCCATACGGTCCCCCCGAGCACCACCAGGGGTAATTCCTGAGTGTATGAGCCAGGAGTAGCCCCTGAGCATCACCGGGTATGACCCAAAAAGCAAAAAACTAAAAAAAGCTCCTTGATAGGAGCTGGAGCAATAGCACAGCGGGGAGGGCATTTACCTTGCAAGCGGTCGACCTGGGTTCGATTCCCAGCATCCCATAGGGTCCCCCAGCACCGCCAGGAGTGATTCCTGAGTGCAGAGCCAGGAGGAACCCCTGAGCATCGCTGGGTGTGACCCAAAAAGCAAAAAAAAAATCTCCCAATGGTTTCTGTTCAGAAGAAGGGCAGGAGGTGAATGTTTGTGGCCCAGGCTTGGTTGCACTTTTTTTTTTTCCCAGCCTCCCCAGGGTCCACCTGAAGAGAGAACACAGCAAAAACGGCTAGGCTCAAACTCTGCAGCCACTGTGCACAGAAGCCGGTGACACTGTGTGCCCACAAACCCAAACCCTGAAGGGTGGGGGCGGGCAGTGAGGCCAGGCGTCCGGGAGGAAGAGGAGGAAACCAGGACAGATGCAGTTCCCCTTAGATGCTCCTGGTCAGCCCGGCTCGTGGCAGCAGCCACAGACGGCAGGATTCTGGAACTGCTGCAACAGAGGAAGAACTCAACCCCGTGACGGAGCCCTGGGGAAGCCACTGGCCTTCCGGATCCCCCGACCAGACAAGCCAAATCCATCACCAGCGACCAGACAAGCCAAATTCATCACCAGCACAGAGACATGAGGGATTGGAGGGAGTAAAGGGAAGACCCCCTCCCCAGGGACAACCGGGAGTCACCACAAGCAGACCCCAGGGTAGGGGGCCACGGGACAGGAACCTGTGAAAAGAACAGACAGGGGACCTGAAAGGCAGGTCACCGTCCCGACCTCCTTCTCCCCGGGTCAGAAGACGCACTCCACTTTGACACAGCAGGCCAGGAGGCCTTCCTGCGTCACATCCCCAGTGAGTGCCCAGAGAGAAAAGAACCCTGAGGCTGGGAAGGGAGGGACAGTCCCTCCCACCACCACCTAGTTTGAAATGAGCTGCAACATGTAAAGTGAAGGCCGAGAAAGAGGTGGGAGAGAGGGTCACTTGGAAGGGAAGAGAACAGGGCCTCGCAGTGACCGAGCGATGAGAGGGCCCCTCACACGCACAGAGCCGCGCATCAGAGACGGTTGCAGGGCAGGAGAGATCAGGAATGAAAACGCAGCCGCAAAAGGAACAGGGGGAGGAAAGGATCCGAGGAACAGGGCAGACAGCAGAGAGGCCCACGCACTCAGGCCCCCGGGTGTTCTCTGGAACAAAAGCCAGAACGACTGCCCAGACCAGCATTCTCTGAAATGAAATGTCCTCCCTGAAGCACACGGTCCTCCTAGGAACGCCACACGCTCGTTCAACTCTGGGCCACGGGAGAGCGTGTCTCTGCGGCCAGCAAGCCACTCCTTAGCGAGGGAAGCGAGGCCCCTGCATGCCCCGTGGGTTCACCGCGAGCCGGCAGTCTGCAGAGGGAAATATCTAGGATCCTCCAGGAAAGAACATTCGAGCCTAACTGACCTTTCAGTACCAGGGGCACAGACAGGCTGTGATAAACAACAGTCAAAAACGCGGACGGTTAGTCTCGGGCATCCGCGAAGCCAGCAGCAGA
>NW_026606415.1:77500-109850 GCF_029834395.1 Sorex fumeus | reverse complement strand
ACCCCGGAGACGTGACTGGTGCCCGCTCGAGTGAACCGATGAACAACAGGAGGACAACGCTACAGTGCGAGTTTGATATTTCTAATGATATTAATCACCTGGATTGATATTATTGATCAATTGCGTTAATTATTCTGTACATGAATGTTAACTAGGTTGTAATAATCACAATTGTGTTGATTATGTTATTCATATCATACACCAATTAATTATTTGAACGTTAATGAATAGCGAATACTCACTGGTATTGATCTAGACGGGCTGGAGCACAGCCGGGAGGGCGTCGGCCTGGCATGGGGCCGACCCGGGTTCGAGTCCTCCGCCCTTCTCGAGATTGTATTCACTGCAATCGTGTTGATTCTATTAATCATATTCTATGCTCATTAATCATATGGATGTCAATCAACAGCAAAGATTCATTGATTTTGATCTCGATGGGCTGGCGCACAGCGGGGAGGGCGTCGGCCTGGCACGCGGCCGACCCGGGTTCGATTCTTTCGTCCCTCTTGGAGAGCCCGGCCAGCTCCTGAGAGGATCCTGCCCGCCCGGCAGAGCCTGGCCAGCTCCCTGTGGCGTCTATGCGATGCCAAACACAGTCACCACGAGTCTCACCGTGGACACGGGCCTGGTGCCCGCTCGAGCCGATCGATGAACAACGGGAGGACTGTGACACGGTGCTATTATTATTATTATTATTTTATCAATATCATTATTTGGTTCTTGGGGTCCCACCTGGCAATGCTCAGGGGTCCCTCTCGGCTCTGCACTCAGGAATCACCCCTGGCAGTGCTCGGGGGACCCTAGGGGATGCCGGGACTCGAACCCGGGTCGGCCGCGTGCCAGGCCAACGCCCTCCCTGCTGGGCTGTCGCTCCGGCCCCAACTGGCCGGCCCCCGGGTGTCCAGGCAGTGAGGGTACCCCGGGTCCCACCTCCCCACCCCCCAGGTCTCCTTCTCGCCTCCCCCACGAGTTCCCAGGGAGCCGACTCGGACCCCCGCAGGGAGCAAAGGGAGGGAGATGCGAGATCCCGGGGACGTGGAGGCACCGAGGCTGGAAGGGGCCACCCAGGGGCGGGATGGGGCGGGGGAGGGGCTGGGGGGTCCCGTGACCCACCCTGGGGCCCGGCTGAGGCCCCAGAGAAACACACACAGGCCGGGGGCGGGGGGGGGGTTCTGTTCCGGGGGCAGTTTCAGCATAGACCTCCTCCTCCTCCTTCCTCCTCCTCCTCTTCTTCTTCTTCTTCTTCTTCTTCTTCTTCTTCTTCTTCTTCTTCTTCTTCTTCTTCTTCTTCTTCTTCTTCTTCTTCTTCTTCTTCCTCCTCCTCCTCCTTCCTCCTCTTCCTCCTCTTTCTTCTCCTTCTTCTCCTCCTCCTCCTCCTCCTTCTTCTACTTCTTCTTCTTCCTCTTCTTCTTCTTCTTCTTCTTCTTCTTCTTCTTCTTCTTCTTCTTCTTCTTCTTCTTCTTCTTCTCCTCCTCCTCCTCCTCCTCCTCCTTCTCCTCCTCTTCTCTTTCTCCTTCTCCTCCTCCTCCTCCTCCTCCTCCTTCTTCTTCTTCTTCTTCTTCTTCTTCTTCTTCTTCTTCTTCTTCTTCTTCTTCTTCTTCTTCTCCTTCTCCTCCTCCTCCTCCTCCTCCTCCTTCTTCTTCTTTTTCTTCTTCTTCTTCTTCTTCTTCTTCTTCTTCTTCTTCTTCTTCTTCTTCTTCTCCTTCTCTTTCTTCCTTCTTCCTTCTCCTTCTCCTTCTCCTTCTCCTTCTCCTTCTCCTCCTCCTCCTCCTCCTCCTCCTTCTTCTTCTTTTTCTTCTTCTTCTTCTTCTTCTTCTTCTTCTTCCTCTTTGTCTGCTTCTGCTTCTTCTTCTTGTTCTTCTCCTCCTCCTCCTCCTCCTCCTTCTCCTCCTCCTCTTCCTCTTCCTCTTCTTCTTCTTCTTCTTCTTCTTCTTCTCCTCCTTCCTCCTCTTCTCCTCCTCCTCCTCCTTGTCCTTCTTCTTCTTCTTCTCCTCCTCCTCCTCTTTCTTTTCCTTCTTCTCCTTCTCCTCCTTCTCTTCCTCCTCCTTCTCCTTCTCCTGCTCCTCCTCCTCGTTCTCCTCCTCCTCCTCCTTCTTCTTCTCCTTCTTCTTCTTCTTCTCCTCCTTCTCCTTCCTCCTCTTCCTCTTACTCCTCCTCCTCCTGCTCCTCCTTATTCTTCTTCTTCTCCTTCTCCTTCTTCTCCTTCTCCTCCTCTTTCTTTTCCTTCTTTTCCTTCTCCTTCTCCTTCCTCCTCTTCCTCTTCCTCTTCCTCTTCCTCCTCCTCCTCCTACTCTTCTTCTTCTTCTTCTTCTTCTTCTTCTTCTTCTTCTTCTTCTTCTTCTTCTTCTTCTTCTTCTCCTTCTCCTCCTTCTCCTCCTCCTCCTCTTTCTTTTACTTCTCCTTCTCTTCCTCCTCCTCCTCCTTCTCCTGCACCTCCTCCTTCTCGTTCTCCTCCTCCTCCAATTCTTCCTCCTCCTTCTCCTCCTTCTCCTTCTCCTCCTCCTCATCCTCCTCGTCTTCGTCGTCGTCGTCGTCGTCGTCCTCCTCCTCCCCCCTCCCCCCGCTCCTCCTCTACCCTGCACCGATACGATCTCAACCGCAAAACCCAGCAGACCGTTCACCACAAAGCCAACGGGCAGGTTTACACGAAACGGCGTGGCCGGAGGCCAAGAGGATAAGGGGGGAGGGGGTGCTCGCTTCAAGGGGTGCTCAGGACTCGGGGGGTGCAGGGCTCGGAGTCCCCCAATGTCAGCTGCAGGCCAGACACCCATGAACTGTCAACAGTTTAAAAGAGGGAAAAAAAGTGTGGCTGGAGCCATAGCCCAGCAGGGAGGGCATTGGCCTGGCACGCGGCCGACCCGGGTTCGAGTCCCGGCATCCCCTAGGGTCCCCCGAGCACTGCCAGGAGGGATTCCTGAGTGCATAAGCCAGGGGGGACCCCTGAGCATCGCCGGGTGTGGCCCCCCAAAATAAAGAGAAAAAGGGAAAAAATACAATGCAGAGCCCAGTGGGGAAGGCATTGGCCTTGCGCGCGGCCACTGTGGGTTTGATTCCTGGTAGCGCATGCGGTTTCCCTCAGCCCTGCCAGGAGTGATCGCTGAGCACAGAGCCAGGAGTAAGCCCTGAGTACCCCAAGACAAAGAAAGAGAGAGAAAGAGATAGCAAGAGAGAGGAAGGAAGGAAGGAAGGAAGGAGAGTGGGAGGGAGGAAAAGGAAGAGAGTGAGAAAGAAAAGAAAGAGAAAGAGAGACCTAGAGAAAGAAAGGAACTAAGAGAAATAAAGAAATGAAGAAAGCAAGAGGAAGGAAACAAAGAAGAAAAGAGAGAGAATGAAAGAAAGACAGAAAGAGACAGCAAGAAAGAGAGAGGAAGGAAGAATGGATGGAGAGTGGGAGGGAGGAAAAGGAAGAGAGAGAGGAAAAAAGGAAAGAAAGAGACCTAGAGAAAGAAAGGAAGTAAGACAAAGAAAGAAAGAAAGAAAGAGAGGAAGGAAAGAAAGAAGGAAGAAAAGAGAAAGAGAGAGGGGAAGGGAGGAAGAAAGGAAAAAAGAAGGAAGGAAGGAAAGAAAGAAGGAGAAAGAGAGGAAGGAAAGAAGGAAGGAAGGAAGGAAGGAAAGAAAGAAAGAAAAAAGAAAGAAAGAAAGAAAGAAAGAAAGGAAGAGAAAGAGAGGAAGGAAAGAAGGAAGGAAAGAAAGAGTGAGAATGAGAGAGGAAGGAAGGAAGAGAAAAAAGAAAGAGACAGAGAAAGAAAGGAAGGAAGGAAAAAAATAGTGAGAAAGAAAAAGAGAGAGGAAGGAAGGAAATAAAAAACAAAGGAAGGGGAGAGAGAGAAAGAGAGAGAGGAAGGACGGAGAAAAGGAAGAAAGGAAGGAAAGAAAGAAAGAGGGAAAGAGAGGAACAAAGAAAGGGAAGAATGAAAGAAAGTTCAAAAGAGAGAGACAGAGAAAGGAAGGAAAGAAAGAAAGAGAAACAGAAAGGACTGAAAGAAAGAAAGAAGGAAGGAAAGAGAAAGAAAGAGAGAGAAAGGAAGGAAAGAAGGAAGGAAGGAGAGACGAAGATGGGAAAGAAGGAAGAAAGGAAGGAAGGAAAGAAATAAAGAAAGAAAGAAAAAGAGAAAGAAAGGAAGAAAGAAAGAGACAGAGAAACGAAGGGAAGAAAGAAAGAGAGAGACTGACAAAGGAAGAAAAGAAAGAAGGAAGTAAAGAGAGAGAGGAAGGAAGTAAAGAAGGAAGGAAGAAAAGAGAATGAAAGGAAGAAAGAGAGAGAGGAAGAAAGGAAGGAAAGAAGGGAGGAAGTACGGAAGTAAGGAAGGAAGGAAGGAAGAAGGAAGGGATGGAGAGTGGCAGGAGAAGGAACAGAGTGAGAAAGAAAAGAAAGAGAGACATAGAGAAAAAAAAGGCAGAGAAAGAAAGGAAGGAAGAGAGAAAGAAAGAGGAAGGAAAGAAAGAAGGAAGAAAAGAAAGAGAAAAAAGAAAGAAAGGAAGGAAGGAAGAAAGAAAGAAAGAAAGAAAGAAAGAAAGAAAGAAAGAAAGAAAGAAAAAGAGAGAGAGAGAAAGAATCCCCAGACCCGAGCCCCATCATCCCGGAGGCAGTTACCTGGGCGGGCAGCGGGGCGGGCTCACACACTTGTCCACCCGCGGTGGCCCGTCCCTGCGCGTCCTTCTCCCCGCTGACCCTCCCCTCCCCTTCCCTCCCTCCCTCCGTCTGTCCGCAGGTGCCGCCGTCCATCCATCCATCCGCCCGCCCGCCCTCTCGGGATGGATCCCAACGCCTCGGGCCCCCGACAACGCCACGCTGCAGATGCTGCAGAACCCGGCCATCGGCGTGGCGCTGCCCGTGGTCTACTCGCTGGTGGCCGGCGTGAGCCTGCCGGGGAACCTCTTCGCCCTGTGGGTGCTGTGCCGGGACATCGGGCCGTCCTCGCCGTCGGTCATCTTCATGATCAACCTGAGCCTGACGGACCTGATGCTGGCCAGCGTGCTGCCCTTCCAGATCTACTACCACTGCAACGGCCACCACTGGGTGTTCGGGCCGGCCCTGTGCAACGTGGTCACCGTGGCCTTCTACGCCAACATGTACTCCTCCATCCTCACCATGACCTGCATCAGCGTCGACCGCTTCCTGGGCGTCGTCCACCCCCTGGCCTCGGCCCCCTGGCGCCGCCGCCGCTACGCCTGCCTGGCCTGCCTGCTCTGCTGGCTGCTCCTGCTGGCCGCCCTCTCCCCGCTGGCCCGGGCCGACCTGACCTACGCCGTGCGGGCCGCTGGGCATCGTCACGTGCTTCGACGTCCTCCCCTGGGGCATGCTGCCCGGGCTGGCCGGCTGGGCCGCCTTCCTCTTCACGCTGTTCGTGCTGCTGTTCCTGGTGCCCTTCGTGGTCACCGTGGCCTGCTACGTGGCCACCATCCGGCGGCTGCTGCGGGCGCCCGCCGGGGCCGGGCCGGGCCAGCGGAGACGGGCCGTGGGCCTGGCCGTCGTGGTGCTGCTGGCCTTCGTCACCTGCTTCGCGCCCAGCAACCTGGTCCTGCTGGTGCACATGGTCAGCCGCCTCTTCTTCCACCGCAGCTACTACCACGTCTACAAGCTCACGCTCTGCCTCAGTTGCCTGAACAACTGCCTGGACCCCTTCGTCTACTACTTCGCCTCCCGGGAGTTCCAGCGCCGGCTGCGTGGCTACCTGGGCTACGGCCGCCTCCGGCTGGACAGCGCCGAGAACACCCGCACGGCCGACCCCGCGGCCACGGCGGCCACACGCACCCTCTCAGCCCGCGAGGAGGAGGAGGACGACGGGCGGAGCTCCCGGGAGACCGCGGCGGCCACGGCGGCAGGAAGGAGGCCCAACTGGCAGAGGCAGGAAAGCGTCTTCTGAGGGACCCCGCCCGGCTGGCCGCCGTGACCCCGGGTCCAGCCACCACGGGGGGAAAAAACGTGGACGGGCAGCGGGACGGCGCGCCCTGAGCTGAGCGGGCTGGTGGAATGGCAGCCACTTTGTGGACGTGAGGACGGGAGCGCCCCCCGTCTCCTCCACGCCCCAAGGAAGGAATTGAGGCGAGGGGACGGCGGCGTCTAACCCGGGACTCGGAGGATGTGGTCGGTCAGTCTCAAGTCCCGGGGGGGGGCAGGAGGTGACCAGGAGGGAACCGAGTCAGTTCTGAGGGGCCACGCCCGGCTGCCGTGACCAGCCAGCCACCGCCAAGTCTGGGGAAGCAGCTATGGGGCGTGTGTAAGGGCTGGAGCACTGGCAGCCACTTTGGGGCGGGAGGACGTCGGAGGGGCCGGAGCGAGAGCCCAGCGGGGAGGGCGTGGGCCTGGCACACCAGCCGACCCGGGTTCGAGTCCCGGCATCCCCTAGGGTCCCCGAGCACCGCCAGGAGGAGGGATTCCTGAGTGCAGAGCTGGGAGGAAGCCCTGAGCATTGCCGGGTGGGACCCAAAAAGAAAGGAAAGAAAGAAAAAGATAAAGAAGGGAAGGAGGGAGGGAGGGAGGGAGGGAGGAAGGGAGGGGAAGGAAGGAAGGAAGGAAGGAAGGAAGGAAGGAAGGAAGGAGGGAGAGAAAGAAAAAGAAAGACAGACAGACAGACAGAAAGAAAGAAAGAAAGAAAGAGAGAGAAGAAAAGGAAGGAATGAAGGAAGGAAGGAAAGAAGGAAAAAGAGAAAGAGAGAAGGAAAGAAAGAAAGACAGAAGGAGAGGAAGGAAGAAAGGAAGGAAGGAAAGAAAGAAAGAAAGAAAGAAGAAAAAAGGAGGGAAGGAAGGAAAGAAAGAGAAAGAGAGAACGAAGGAATGAAGGAAGGAAAAGAAGAAAGAAAAGAGAGGGAAGGAAGGAAAAAACAGAAAGAGAGAAGGAAAGAGAGAAAGAAAGAGGAGAGGAAGGAAATAAGGAAGGAAGGAAAGATAAAAGAGAGAAGGAAAGAAAGAAAGAGAGATAGAAGGAGAGGAAGGAAGGAAGGAAAGAAAGAAAAAAGAAAAGAAAGAAAGAAAGAAGGAAAAAAGGAGGGAAGGAAGGAAGAGAGAAAGAGAGAAGGAAGGAAGGAAGGAAGGAAGGAAGAAAGGAAGGAAGGAAGGAAGGAAGGAAGAGGAGGGAAGGAAGGAAGGAAAAAGAGAAAGAGAGAAGGAAAGAAAGAGAGAAAGAAAGAGGAGAGGAAGGAAGGAAGGAAGGAAGAAAAGAAAGAGGAAGGAAAGAAGGGAAGGAAGAAAGGAAGGAAGGCAGGAAAGAAGGAAAGAAAAAGAGAGAAAGAGAGAAGGAAAGAGAAGAAAAGAGAGAGAGATAGAAAGAAAGAAAGAAAGAAAGAGAGAAAGAGAAAGAGAGAGGAGAGGAAGGAAGGAAGGAAGGAAGGAAGGAAGAGAGAGACCTGGAGTGATAGCCCAGCAGGGAGGGCGTTGGCCTGGCACATGGCCGACCCGGGTTCGATCCCCAGCATCCCCTAGGGTCCCCCGAGCACCGTCAGGAGGAGTCATTCCCGAGTCCAGAGCCTGGAGTCAGCCCTGAGCATCGCCGGGTGGGACCCCCCAAAAAAATTTAAAAAATATGAGAGAGGAGGCGGCCGGAGAGATACTCCAGTGGGGAGGGCATTTGCCATGCACCGGCCGACACGGGTTCGATCCCGGCATCCGGTGTGATTCCCGAGCACCGCAGGAGTTGGCCCGTGAGCACAGAGCTGGGAGTCAGCCAGCCCTGACTCTCACTGGCTTCACCCAAAACAAAGAGAAAAAAAAAACCCCCGAAGAGTAAGAGGTGGTGCCCTAGAGGGTGGACAGGCACTCTCTGTCCAGGCAGTCTCGGCCGGCTCTGGACCCACTGGCTGGGGACCCTCACAGAGGTGGACCTGGTCAGTGTCCACGGGCAGGGACAGCGCGTTCTGACGACCCAGACTGGCCACCGTCGCGTCCACTGTCCGTCTGCCCCTGGCCAGCTGTGCAGCAACTCTGCACCCGTGACAATACCGGCAGGTCCAGCGCGGGGGGGACAAGCTACCCCGCGTCCACCCCGGCCCCGTCCACCCACCAGCAAGACTGAGAAGGAAACGCAGAACGCGGCAAAAAACACAGTGCCGTGGCAGCCCCGTTGGGGCCATGAGGACACTGGGCTCAGGCCAGAAAATGCCGACAGGAGGACAGCGTCCCCCCCCCGCCCAAGTGACCCGTCCCCCAAGCCAACCCCATCTCGGCTGCAAAACGGTCACTCGGTTCCTGCTGACCCACCCGGCAGAACCTTCCGGCACCGTGATTAAGTTGAGCTCTGCCCACACAGGACCCTGGACAGACTCAGGTGCACGCTGGGGCGCAGGTGACCGGGTCCAGGTGAGGGTATAGCTTAGAGGCTGCGGAATGACCGGGCGGCTCGTCTGGGGGGTCCCGGTGGGGTCCTGCAGCCTCGCAGCCGATGCAGGAGACATTAGACATGGGTCATTGATGTCAGCGAGCAGATGGATGAATCGTATGAATGAATGAATGAATGAATGAATGAAATGCAATAAATCCTGCGATTCATGGGACACTGGCCGCGGCCATCTCTGTAGTGGACGCAGCAAAAAGACTCAAGCCTGTCGTCACTCTGTCGTCTGCAGTCGGGCCCTCCCTGGGACACGGGAGGGATTCCTGACTCGCGAGGCAGCACAGACCCAGGACTCACCGTAGGGTGCTCCGGACCGGGCAGGAGGTCAAGCAGTGGCTGACTGCAGCCGTCACGCAAACAGCTGCCCTTAGGCCGCGATGTCCTGGTGGTGACCCGCCGGTCCACCCGGAGCCCGGCTGAGCCGGAAGGACCTCACCCGGCCCACCCAGCCTCAAAGCACCGCCCGACTGACCGATGGACACAGGACAACACCTCCCTCCCGAGTGAAGCAGAAATAGCAGCACTTGGGGGCCACCCCCCGGAACCACGTCCAGCCCTCCAGGGACTCTGTCCACCCAGACCGTCCCCCCGGATGGTCAGAGCATCTGTGGTCAGCCACAAACGAGGACGTCCCTGGACCTTAGCTGACCGCTGACCCCAGGACTCAGCGTCCCTCTCCCCCACACCCCGAGTGTTCCAAGCGGCCCCCAGGGGGGACGTGAGATGCTGACGGCTGGGACCATCGGCGTCCAGCGGCCACGAGCGTGCGTCACTGGACACAAGTGGTGTGTCCATGACGGCCACTTGGCCAGAAGCTCTGTGTCGTGGCCGGGAACAGCTGCCTCATCAGAGATGCAGAAACCAAGCGGCTGGAATCTGCCTCGGTCTCTGCCACCCCTTCTTGGTTGGACCCTGTCCCTCCCGTCTCCCACGGGGCCGCTCCTGACGGCTGTGACCTTGAGGACACGCACGCCGACCTCATTGCTGGACACGCTGCCCACAACCCGGCCTTTGCAACATCAGCCCCGGGACTCTTTGGTTTGCAGCGCGGAGGGAGAGAGAAACCGGGCGGCTGAGGAACGTGCAAAGGGCCTGTGGCCTTTGTTTGGAATAAATTCTCACTGGACACAGGGTCGCGGCCGAGGTTTCTGTAGGCAGGAATGCCGGCACGCCCAGGGGTCGGCTTGGAGGCGTCATGCCAGGGTCGGGCACGCGGCGTGAGGGGTAAAGGCGTTTGCGGCTCACGGGGCCCAGCCAGGTGCTATGGTCCCCTGGTGTCCCTGCCAGGAGTGAGCCCTGAGCACAGAGCCAGGAGTCAGCCTTGAGCACTGAGCCGGGAGTGAGTCCTGAGCACAGAGCCAGGAGAGAGAGCTCTGAGCACAGAGCCGGGAGTCAGCCCTGAGCACAGAGCCAGGAGTCAGCCCCGAGCTCAGAGCCAGGAGTCAGCCCTGAGCACAGAGCTGGAGTCAGCCCTGAGCACAGAGCTGGGAGTCAACCCTGAGCACAGAGCTGGGAGTGAGCTCTGAGCTCAGAGCTGGGAATCAGCCTTGAGCACTGAGCTGGGATTTAGCTGCGAGCACAGAGCCAGGACTCAGCCCTGAGCACAGAGCTGGAGTCAGCCCTGAGCACAGAGCCAGGAGTCAGCTCCAAGCACAGAGCCGGGAGTCAGCCCCAAGTACAAAGCTGGGAGTCAGTCCTGAGCACAGAACCGGGAGTCAGCCCTAAGCACTGAGCTGGCATTGAGCCTTGAGCAGTGAGCCGGGAGTGAGCCCTGACACAGAGCCAGGAGAGAGAGCCTGAGCACAGAGTTGGGAGTCAGCCCTGAGCACAGAGCTGGGAGTCAGCCCTGAGCACTTAGCTGGGAGTCAGCCCTGAGCAGTGAGCCAGGACTCAGCCCTGAGCACAGAGCCAGGGTGAGCCCAGAGCACAGATCTGGAGTGAACCTGAGCACAGAGCCAGGACTCAGCCCTGAGCACTGAGCCAGGAGTCAGCCCTGAGCTCAGAGATGGGAGTCAGCCTTGATCACAGAGCCAGAGTCAGCTCTGAGCACAGAGTTGGGAGTGAGCTCTGAGCACAAAGTCAGGACTGAGCCCTGAGCAGTGAGCCGGGAGTGAGCCCTGACACAGAGCCAGGAGAGAGAGCTCTGAGCACAGAGCTGGGAGTCAGCCCTGAGCACAGAGCCGGGAGTCAGCCCTGAGCACAGAGCCGGGAGTCAGCCTGTCTCCGAGAGTCCAGGACTTCAGGCCCAGGGTGAGGTCGGGGTGGCCTGGTGTCCGGTCCACGGACCGCGTCTGCCACCTAGTGGCTGAAAGTCCGAGATGCCGGGACGAGACCGACCTCCCTCTCGGGTATTGATCAGCGGTCTGGTCCTGCCTGACCGGATACCTTACAGGATATCAGCAACTGCAGACCTAGAGTCCGTCCATCCGTCCGTCCGTCTGTCTCTACACACCCCTCCATCTACGTATTGATCTCTATTTTCCATTTGTAGATACTCACCCACGCGCCCACCTACCTGTGCATCTACAGATCTGTATAATCAATACGTACACACACACACACACACACACACAGAGACACCCACACTCCCGTTTGTCTATCCATTTATTGATCCCTATCATCCATCGGCTCGAACATCCAGACACCCATCTGTCTCTCCATCCATCCATCCACCCACCCATCCATCCATCCATCCATCCATCCATCCACCCACCCACCCACCCATCCATCCATCCATCCACCTCACACCCATCACTCCACCCATTGATCCCTGTAACCCATCCATCCCGACGCCCACCCACCCATCGATCCAATATACCTATAATTCATCCATCTCTAATTCATCAATCCATTCAAACACCCGCACACTCATCTGTCTATAGATCTCTTACCTATAATTCAATAGATCTCTAATCTACCAATGCATCCATATATCCCACACACCCATCGATCCATACGCCTATACTATATATATACCAATAATTCATATACCTATATATAATTCTATATAAATAGATCTCTAATCGACTCTTCCATTCATACACCCACCTATCGATCTAATTACCCATAATTAGATCTCTAATCGACTCTTCCATTCATACACCCATCTATCGATCTAATATTACCCATAATTACATAGACCTCGCACACTGATCTGTGCATGCACAGATCATTTATCGAGAAGAATCTATAGATACTCATTTAATAATTCGTAGAGATAATAATTTATATTATATTCTAAGTATCTATAAATATATTCTATATAGGTAAATATATATACTATTATATCCATATAATATTATTATCTCTATAAATTATTATAGAGACAATAATTTATATTATATTCTATAAATATATTCTACATATTTATATATAGGTAAATATATATATACTATTACATCCATATAATATTATTATATCTATAAATTATTATAGAGACAATAATTTATATTATATTCTAAATATCTATAAATATATTCTACATATTTATATATAGGTAAATATATATATACTATTATATCCACATCAATATTATTATCTCTATAAATATTATAGAGATAATAATTTATATTATATTCTAAATATTTATAATATATTCTATATATTTTACATATCAATATATATCAATATATATCAATATATTTATATTTAGAATATAATCTGGTACCCAACATTCAACCTCAGCATCCTTCCTCTCTGCCCCTGACCACTTTTAGGGGGCATTTTGGCGTCCCCCCACCGCTGCTGGGCACTGGGGAACCGCACACCCGCTTCCCCACCCTCCACGCAGTCCGCCAGGACCCTTGGGGTCCGCCTGTCCCGGCTCAGCGACCCAGCCAGGACCCCCAAATTCCCTCTCTTAGAATTAACTCCTGGACCAAATCCTAGCTCGGGGGCGTGGCTTAACTCGGGGGCGGGGCCTCGCCGGCACGGGGCCGATTCTGAGTGGGCCGTGAGTCATTGGGGCGGGGCGCCGCGCGCAGCGGGCCTATGGGAACAGCCGGGGGCGGGACCTCGGCGGAACGCGGCGGAGCCCGAGTGAGACGCGTCTCATTGGATGAAACTCCCAAATGGGCGGAACATCGCGAGCAGACAGACCTATAGGAACAGCGGGAGGGCGGGAGCTCGTCGGGGCGGGGCGGAGCCCGAGTGAGCCGTGGTTCATTGGGTGAAACTCCCATGTGGGCGGGACGTCGTGAGCAGCCGGACCTATAGAAACAAGTCGGGGGCGGGAGCTCGTCGGGGCAGGGCGAAATTCAAGTGAGACGCGTCTCATTGGACGAAACTCCCGTGTAGGCGGGACGTCGCGCGCAACCGGACCTATAGGAACAGCCGGGAGGGCGGGATCTCGTAGGGGGCGGGGCGAAACCCAAGTGGGACGCTTCTCATTGGGCGAAACTCTCGTGTAGGCGGGGCGTCTCGAGAAGCCGGACCTATAGGAACAGCCGGAAGGCGGGACCTCATCGGGGCGGGGCGAAGCCCGAGTGAGCCGCGGCTCATTGGGCCGAACCCCAGCGTAGGCGGGACGTCGCGCGCAGCCGGACCTATAGAGACAGTCGGGAGGCGGGACTTTGTATGAGCCGTGGCCCAATGGGCGAAACCCCCGTGTGGGCGGGACGTCGCGCGCAGTCGGACCTATAGGGACAGCCGGAGGGCGGGACCTCGTCGGGAGGCGGTGATCTCCGATTGGTCTACTCTCTTCAGTGGGCGGGGCCTCGAGCGTGGCTGGGCCAATACGGACCTGGGGAGGGCGGGACAGAGCCGCCATAGCCCGGCGGCCATTGGTGGGCGGCCCCCCGGCGGGCGGCCATTGCTGCGCGGCGATTGGCGGGAGCGCCGGTGGGCGGGGCCCGAGCTCCCCTTTTGCAGCGCGGAGCTGGGCTGGCCCGGCTGCTGGGCTCTGGCCGGGGCTCAGCGGCTGGGCAGTGCCCAGAGCTGGGGGTGGGCGCCATGGTGCTGTGCCCGGTGCTCGGGAAGCTGCTGCATAAGCGGGTGGTGCTGGCCAGCGCCTCCCCGCGCCGCCAGGAGATCCTCAACAACGCGGTGAGCTTCCTGGAGGAGGGGTCGGGGGGGAGGGCGGGACGGGGACCCCCAAGCCCTGCACCTGCAGAGGGGGCTGCGCTGAAGGGGGGCAGTGCTGACCCCTCCAGAGCCTGGGCTGGGGGCTGCAGGGCTCACAGGGACCCCCAGGCCGCACCTGGGGGGCACCCCGGGTGCAGGTAGGGGGTCCCCGAGACAGCATTGGGGTCTCTGGGGCATGCACCGGCGACCCCCTGCCCGGTTCAGCGGGCATCAGGGGTGGGGGGAGGCAGCGACTTGGGGCCTGGTGACCCCTGACCCATGCTGGGGTGGGCTGGGTGCTGGCTTAGCCCCCGGGTTTGCAGGCTGGACGCATGTTGCTGACCCCTTGACCCAGGGCTCTGGGGTCAGGGGCCAGGACTGGGGTCAGGTCCCCGGAATAGGGTCGCTGTGAGGGGCGGCTCTGGCCAGGCAGGGGCCCAGCAGGGTCTGGGGATGGGGGTCCGGCTTAGCCTGGCGTCTGCAGGCTGGACCCCTTGGCCCAGGGCTCCTCTGGGGTCAGGGGCCAGGACTGCGGTCAGGGCCTCGGAGTGGGGTCACTGTGAGGGACGGCTCTGGCCAGGCAGGCTGGGGCCCACCAGGGTCTGGGGACGGGACCTCGTGTCTCTCCGGACGCTGGGGGCTACCGGCCAAGGCCAGGGCGGCTGGTGACCCCCTGGCCAGGGTGAGGTCGCCCGGCCAAGGTCACCCAGGCAGCTGGCCACGTCCTGAGCTGGCCATGGGCAGGGCCAGGGGCTTCCTCCAGCGGGGCAGAGAGCAGGACCCGCAAGGGGGTCTCTGGGTGGGCACTGATGTGGCCTCTAGCCGTCACAGACGAGGGGGTCTGTGTTTGGGGGCAGCTGCCGGCTTAAGGGGGACCAGGGTTGGCATTTGTCTGGTTCTCACACATGCACATACGTGTACACACATGAAGACACGTGTATACAGAGACACAGCCCGGCGTGTGTATGTGTATGCGTGTTTACATATGCACACACGGGGACATAGAAATAGACACACAGACACAGGCACACAGATACACATAGATACTTGTACATTTGTATAAACAGAGAGATATCTATAAGCCGATATTGATACAGTCACACAGATACAGACACACATGCATGTGTGTATGTATACACACAGACACAGGCCAGACATGCATGTTTTCATATACACACAAGACAGAGATAT
This sequence comes from Sorex fumeus, assembly GCF_029834395.1. Lineage (NCBI taxonomy): Eukaryota > Metazoa > Chordata > Mammalia > Eulipotyphla > Soricidae > Sorex > Sorex fumeus. The sequence goes on along the minus strand of NW_026606415.1, from coordinate 95,268 downwards.
AGACACCCAGATATAGACACACAGAGACACACATGTACGTTCGTATAAACACAGGCAGATACATCAGCAGACAGACACACAGTCGGACATACACGACACACAGACATTTGTATACACACACAAACACACACACACACGGCTCAGCCTGTGTGTGTATAAGCATGTAAACATATACACACACACAGAGACATAGAAATAGACACACAACTGCAGACACACGTAGATACTTGTACGTTCGTAGAAACACAGACAGATAAATAAGTAGACGTACATACAGTCAGATATACCCAGACACACACACATGTGTATATATACACAGACACGGCCCAACGTGTGTGGACATATGCATATATACACACACTGAGACATAGAGATAGACACACAGAGACAGACGCACAGAGACACACAGGTACATTTGTATACACACAGACAGATTTATCAGCAGACATTGATACAGTCAGACAGACACAGACACACATACATGTGTATATGTACACACATACATGTGTATATGTACACACAGACACAGGCCAGACTGTGTGTGTACATGCATGTTTACATATACACACAGAGGCATAGATATATGCGCAGAGATACACACACAGACACACATGTACATTTGTATAAACACAGACAGATATGTAGGCAGACATTGATACAGTCAGGCATACGCAGACACACATGCTTGTGTATATATACACACATACATGTGTATATATCACACAGACACATGTATATATACACAGAGACACAATCCAGCTTGTGTGTGTGCATGCATGTCTACATGTACACACACCGAGACATAGATATATACACACACAGATACAGACACACATGTACATTCGTATAAACACAGAGACAGAAATACAAACGGACACACAGACACACAGACATGCACAGATACACACAGACCCAGTCCAGCCCGTGTGTATATGCGTGTGTGTACATATGCACATCCAGAGACATAGATATATACACAGAGAGACACGTGCGTTCATGTATGGACAGACAGATACACAAACACACACACAGAGAGTCACACATCCAGAGACACACGTGTGTGCCTGTGTATACGGTCGCCCAAGTAGATACATTACACACAGAGACATAAATGTACACACAGACATGCGCACACGTGCAGACGCACACAGGGGCACACACCACACACACAGACATATACTCGTGCTAACATACAAACCTGGACACACAGAGACAAAGAGACACGCGCAGACGTACACAGCGACAGACACACACACACACACATACACGGAGCGACACGCGGACATACACACAGGCGTTCATAGACACAGAGACACGCGGAGGCGAACACACAGACACAAAGGCGTGCTCACAGACACACAGGCACGGACACGCACAGCTGTGCAAACACCTTCCGTCCCGCACACCCACGCAGACGTGCTCACGTACACACACACACTCACACACCGCCCCCCACGCACTCACACACACACACACCCGTGGCCCGAGATTCATACGTGAAAACTGACAGCTACAGACACACACACACACACAAATACACCCAGACGCGCACACACATGCACACACATAGAGACTCACATTCCCGCGGTCCCCGTCGCGCCCACACCTCTCACTCCTGGCCTGTTTTTGCCTCGTCCACTGCCCGGAGCCCCGGGGTCAGTCCTCGGCACTTTGCACTCTTGTGTGTGTGGGATCGATAGTGACTCTGCTGCCCTGGGTGTCAGCGGGGACGCCCGGCCCCGGGCATGTGACCCGAGACGTGTCTCTCCCGACACCCTCACCACCCGCCTCCCTCTTTCTCTCTCTCTCTCTCTCTGTCTCACACACACACACTCTCTGTCTCTCTCTGTCTCTCTTTGTGTCTCTCTCTGTCTTTCTGTCTCTCACACACTCTCTCTGTCTCTCTGTCTCTCTCTGTCTCTCTGTGTCTCTCTCTGTCTCTCTCTCACACACTCTGTCTCTCTCTGTGTCTCTCACACACATTCTCTCTGTCTCTGTCTGTCTCTCTGTCTCTGTCTGTCTCTCTGTCTCTGTCTGTCTCTCTCTCTGTCTCACACACTCTCTGTCTCTCTCTGTGTCTGTCTCTGTGTCTCTCACACACACTCTCTCTGTCTCTGTCTGTCTCTCTGTCTCTCTGTCTCTGTCTGTCTCTCTGTCTCACACACACTCTCTGTCTCTCTGTCTCTCTCTGTGTCTGTCTCTGTGTCTCTCTCTGTCTCGCACACTCTCTCTGTCTCTCTGTCTCTGTCTCTCTGTCTCTCTCTGTCTGTCTCTCTATCTCACACACACTCTCTGTCTCTGTCTCTGTCTCTGTCTGTCTCTCTGTCTCTGTCTGTCTGTCTCTCCCTGTCTCACACACACACACTCTCTGTCTCTCTTTGTGTCTCTCTCTGTCTTTCTGTCTCTCACACACTCTCTGTCTCTCTCTGTCTCTCTCTGTGTCTCTCTCTGTCTCTCTGTCTCTCTCACACACTCTGTCTCTCTGTCTCTGTCTGTCTCTCTGTCTCTGTCTCTCTCTATCTCACACACACTCTCTGTCTCTGTGTCTCTCACACACATTCTCTCTGTCTCTGTCTGTCTCTCTGGTGTCTCTCACACACATTCTCTCTGTCTCTGTCTGTCTCTCTGTCTCTGTCTGTCTCTCTCTCTGTCTCACACACTCTCTGTCTCTCTCTGTGTCTGTCTCTGTGTCTCTCACACACACTCTCTCTGTCTCTGTCTGTCTCTCTGTCTCTGTCTGTCTCTCTCTCTGTCTCACACACACACTCTCTGTCTCTCTGTCTCTCTCTATGTCTGTCTCTGTGTCTCTCTCTGTCTCTCACACACTCTCTCTGTCTCTCTGTCTCTCTGTCTCTGTCTGTCTCTCTGTCTCACACACACTCTGTCTCTCTCTGTGTCTGTCTCTGTGTCTCTCTCACACACACACTCTCTCTGTCTCTGTCTGTCTCTCTGTCTCTGTCTATCTGTCTCTCCCTGTCTCACACACACACTCTCTGTCTCTCTCTGTGTCTCTCTCTGTGTGTCTCTCGCTCACATTCACTCTCTGTCTCTGTCTTCTCTGTCTCTGTCCGTCTGTCTGTCTCTCTCTCCCTTTCTCTCGCACACACAGGGCCTGCGGTTCGAGGTGGTGCCGTCACGCTTCAAGGAGACCCTGGACAAGGCGTCTTTCCCCACGCCCTACGCCTATGCGGTGGAGACGGCCAAGCAGAAGGCCCTGGAGGTGGCCCAGCGCCTATACCAGGCAAGGCTGCCCGCCCCCCTCAGCCCTGTGCCCCAGCTCACGCCCGTCTGCGACTCAGAGCACAGGACACAAAACACAGCCCTGTGTGCAGAGAGAAGGGGGCTGTGTGCAGAGAAAACGAGGGGCCGTGTGTGTCAGGACCCCGCGTCTCTGCACACCGCTGCACTCTTGGCGGGGGGGGGGGGGGTGGTGACAGTGTCACAGATGACAGAGAATCCGTGTGGGCACTTCACTGCTACCCAGTAGAGTATTATCATGAAGACAGGGGCACTGTTGGCCGGGAATTCCTGGTGATGCTCTGTTGCTGCTTACGGGAGTATTAGCCTGAGTAACACAGCATCACTGATGACAGAGACTGACTGGCGATGCTTCATTACTGCTTACTGAGGTATTATCATGAGCAAGACAGTACCAGTACTGACAGAGAATTCCTGGTGATGCTGTAGTACTGCTCAGGAGAGTATTATCCTGAATAACACAGTATCACCGATGACAGAGAATTACTAGTGATGCTGCGTCACTGCTTTATAATCGAGTATCATCGTGAAGAAGTAGAGTTTTATCCTGAATAACACAGTATCACTGATGACAGAGACTGACTGGCGATACTTCATTACTGCTTACTGAGGTATTATCATGAGCAAGACAGTACCAGTACTGACAGAGAATTCCTGGTGATGCTGTAGTACTGCTCAGTAGAGTATTATCCTGAATAACACAGTATCACCGATGACAGAGAATTACCGGTGATACTGCATCACTGCTTTATAATCGAGTATCATCGTGAAGAAGTAGAGTTTTATCCTGAATAACACAGTATCACTGATGACAGAGACTGACTGGCGATACTTCATTACTGCTTAGTGGAGTATTTTCATGGACAAGACAGTACCAGTAATGACAGAATTCCTGGTGATACTCTAGTACAGCTCATGATACTCTGGAGTATTATCCTGAATAACACAGCATCACTGATGACAGAGACTGACTGGCGATACTTCATTACTGCTTACTGAGGTATTATCATGAGCAAGACAGTACCAGTACTGACAGAGAATTCCTGGTGATGCTGTAGTACTGCTCAGTAGAGTATTATCCTGAATAACACAGTATCACCGATGACAGAGAATTACCGGTGATACTGCGTCACTGCTTTATAATCGAGTATCATCGTGAAGAAGTAGAGTTTTATCCTGAATAACACAGTATCACTGATGACAGAGACTGACTGGCGATACTTCATTACTGCTTAATGGAGTATTTTCATGAATAAGACAGTACCAGTAATGACAGAATTCCTGGTGATACTCTAGTACAGCTCATGATACTCTGGAGTATTATCCTGAATAACACAGCATCACTGATGACAGAGACTGACTGGCGATACTTCATTACTGCTTACTGGAGTATTATCATGAATGAATAACACAGTATCACTGATGACAGAGAATTATTATTGGCGATACTGCGTCACTACTCTATAATGGAGTATCATGATGAACAAGACATGTTACTGGTGACAGATAGTTCCTGGTGATACTCCAGTACTGCTCAGTAGAGTATTATCATGAATAACACGGTATCACTAATGACAGAGTCATTACTGCTTAGTGGAGTATTATCATGAACAAGACAGTATCAGTAATGACAGAGAATTCCTGATGATACTCTAGTACTGCTGCTCAGTAGAGTACTATCCTGAATAACACAGTATCACTGATGACAGAGACTGACTGGCAATACTTCATTACTGCTCAGTGAGGTATTATCATGAGCAAGACAGTACCAGTACTGACAGAGAATTCCTGGTGATGCTGTAGTACTGCTCAGTAGAGTATTATCCTGAATAACACAGTATCACCGATGACAGAGAATTACCGGTGATGCTGCGTCACTGCTTTATAATCGAGTATCATCGTGAAAAAGTAGAGTTTTATCCTGAATAACACAGTATCACTGATGACAGAGACTGACTGACGATACTTCATTACTGCTTAGTGGAGTATTTTCATGAACAAGAGAGTACCAGTAATGACAGAATTCCTGGTGATACTCTAGTACAGCTCATGATACTCTAGAGTATTATCCTGAATAACACAGCATCACTGATGACAGAGACTGACTGGCAATACTTCATTACTGCTCAGTGAGGTATTTTCATGAGCAAGACAGTACCAGTACTGACAGAGAATTCCTGGTGATGCTCTAGTACTGCTCAGTAGAGTATTATCCTGAATAACACAGTATCACCGATGACAGAGAATTACCGGTGATGCTGCGTCACTGCTTTATAATCGAGTATCATCGTGAAGAAGTAGAGTTTTATCCTGAATAACACAGCATCACTGATGACAGAGACTGACTGGCGATACTTCATTACTGCTTAGTGGAGTATTTTCATGAATAAGACAGTACCAGTAATGACAGAGAATTCCTGGTGATACTCTAGTACTGCTCAGTAGAGTATTATCCTGAATAACACAGTATCACCGATGACAGAGAATTACCAGTGATGCTGCGTCACTGCTTTATAATCGAGTATCATCGTGAAGAAGTAGAGTTTTATCCTGAATAACACAGTATCACCGATGACAGAGAATTACTGGTGATGCTGCGTCACTGCTTTATAATCGAGTATCATCGTGAAGAAGTAGAGTTTTATCCTGAATAACACAGCATCACTGATGACAGAGACTGACTGGCGATACTTCATTACTGCTTAGTGGAGTATTTTCATGAATAAGACAGTACCAGTAATGACAGAGAATTCCTGGTGATACTCTAGTACTGCTCAGTAGAGTATTATCCTGAATAACACAGTATCACCGATGATAGAGAATTACCGGTGATACTGCGTCACTGCTTTATAATCAAGTATCATCGTGAAGAAGTAGAGTTTTATCCTGAATAACACAGTATCACTGATGACAGAGACTGACTGGCGATACTTCATTACTGCTTAGTGGAGTATTTTCATGAACAAGACAGTATCAGTAATGACAGAGAATTCCTGATGATACTCCAGTACTGCTGCTCAGTAGAGTTACTGCTTACTGGAGTATTATCATGAATGAATAACACAGTATCACTGATGACAGAGAATTATTATTGGCGATACTGCGTCACTACCCTATAATGGAGTATCATGATGAACAAGACGTGTTACTGATGACAGATAGTTCCTGGTGATACTCCAGTACTGCTCAGTAGAGTATTATCATGAATAACACGGTATCACTAATGACAGAGTCATTACTGCTTAGTGAGGTATTATCATGAGCAAGACAGTACCAGTACTGACAGAGAATTCCTGGTGATGCTCTAGTACTGCTGCTCAGTAGCGTATTATCCTGAATAACACAGTATCACTGATGACAGAGAATTACTGGCAATATTGCGTCACTACTCTACAGTAGACGATTATCATGAAGAAGTCAGTGTTACTGATGATGGGCAGTTCCTGGTGATACTCTAGTACTGCTCAGTAGAGTATTATCCTGAATAACACAGTATCACTGATGACAGAGAATTATTATTGGCGATACTGCGTCACTACTCTATAATGGAGTATCATGATGAACAAGACATGTTACTGATGACAGATAGTTCCTGGTGATACTCCAGTACTGCTCAGTGGAGTATTATGAAGAAGACAGCATCACTGGTGACACAGGATTACTGGCGGTACTTCATTACTATTTGCTGTAGTATTATCGTGAATAAGGCAGTATCAGTAATGACAGAGAATTTCTGACGATACTCCATTACTAGTCTATCATGGGGCATTTTTCACGGAGAAGACAGTGTTACTGATGATGGGGAATCCCTGGCGAAACTCCATTACCGCTAGTAGACTATTACCATGAATAAGACAGTATCGTTGATGACAGAATTAGTAGTGATACTCCATCACTACTCTATAAGAAGAGTATTATCACGAAGGAGACAGTATCCGTAATGACAGAGAATGCCTGGTGATACCCCAGTACTGTTCAGTAGATTACCATGAATAAGACAGCATCAGTATTAAATACAGAGAATTCCTGGTGATACTCCAGCATTGCTCAGTAGAGTATTATTATCACGAATAAGACAGTATCACTGAGGACAGAGAATTTGTGGTCATACTCCAGTACTGCTTCGTGGCGAATTGTGAATACGATAGCATCAGCAATGACAGAATTAGTGGTGGTACTCCATTATGACTCAATAGAGTATTGTGAAGAAAACAGCATCACTGAGAACAAAATTAATGTTGATACTCCGGTACTACTCGATAGAGTATTATCATGAATAAACAGTATCACTGATGGCAGCGACTCACTGTTGATACCCAATTGGTATCACTGATGACAGAGAATTACTGTTCATACTCCAGTATCTCTCAATAGGTTATTTTCATGAATTAAAACAGCATCACTGGTTGAAGAACTCCGGAAGGCAGAAAGGACAGACCAAAGTTATCCTACAACTGATAACAGAGTGTCATGGTGATAGTCCTAGCTCAGTAGAATGTTATGAATAAAACAGTGTCACTGATGAGAGAGAATCACTGTTGATACTCTAGCACTACTCCGTAGAGTATCATCATGAATAAAACAGTATCACTGAGGACAGAGAGTGGTGATACTCCAGTACTGCTCAGTAGAGTATTATCATGAATAAAATAGTACCACTAATGACAGAGTTGATGGTGGTAGTCCCACGAATGCTCAGGACAGTATCATCCTGAATAAAACAGCATCAGTGGTGACAGAGAATTATTCTGGGTGTTCTAGCACACTTAGCAGAGTAATATCACAAACAGTGTCACTGATGACAGAGAATCAGTGGAGATAGTCCCATGACTGCTCAGTAGAGTACCACCCTGAATAAAACAGCATCAGTGGTGACAGAGAATTACTCTGGGTGTTCTAGTACTAGTCAGCAGAGTAATATCACAAACAGTGTCACTGATGACAGAGAATCAATGGAGATAGTCCCATGACTGCTCAGTAGAGTATCATCCTGGGTAAAACAGTATCATCAGTGGTGACAGAGAATTACTCTGGGTGTTCTAGCACTACTCAGCAGAGTAAGATCACAAACAGTATCACCGATGACAGAGAATCAATGGAGATAGTCCCATGACTGCTCAGTAGAGTATCACCCTGAATAAAACAGTATCAGTGGTGACAGAGAATTACTCTGGGTGTTCTAGTACTACTCAGCAGAGTAATATCACAAACAGTATCACTGCTGACAGAGAATTAATGGAGATAGTCTCATGACTGCTCAGTGGAGTATCACCCTGAATAAAACAGTATCAGTGGTGACAGAGAATTACTCTGGGTGTTCTAGCACTACTCAGCAGAGTAATATCACAAACAGTGTCACTGATGACAGAGAATTAATGGAGATAGTCCCATGACTGCTCAGTAGAGTATCACCCTGAATAAAACAGTATCAGTGGTGACAGAGAATTACTCTGGGTGTTCTAGTACTACTCAGCAGAGTAATATCACAAACAGTATCACTGCTGACAGAGAATTAATGGAGATAGTCTCATGACTGCTCAGTGGAGTATCACCCTGAATAAAACAGTATCAGTGGTGACAGAATTACTCCGGGTGTTCTAGTACTACTCAGCAGAGTAATATCACAAACAGTGTCACTGATGACAGAGAATTAATGGAGATAGTCCCATGACTGCTCAGTAGAGTATCACCCTGAATAAAACAGTATCAGTGGTGACAGAGAATTACTCTGGGTGTTCTAGTACTACTCAGCAGAGTAATATCACAAACAGTATCACTGCTGACAGAGAATTAATGGAGATAGTCTCATGACTGCTCAGTGGAGTATCACCCTGAATAAAACAGTATCAGTGGTGACAGAGAATTACTCTGGGTGTTCTAGCACTACTCAGCAGAGTAATATCACAAACAGTGTCACTGATGACAGAGAATTAATGGAGATAGTCCCATGACTGCTCAGTAGAGTATCACCCTGAATAAAACAGTATCAGTGGTGACAGAGAATTACTCTGGGTGTTCTAGTACTACTCAGCAGAGTAATATCACAAACAGTATCACTGCTGACAGAGAATTAATGGAGATAGTCTCATGACTGCTCAGTGGAGTATCACCCTGAATAAAACAGTATCAGTGGTGACAGAGAATTACTCCGGGTGTTCTAGTACTACTCAGCAGAGTAATATCACAAACAGTGTCACTGATGACAGAGAATTAATGGAGATAGTCCCATGACTGCTCAGTAGAGTATCACCCTGAATAAAACAGTATCAGTGGTGACAGAGAATTACTCTGGGTGTTCTAGTACCAGTCAGCAGAGTAATATCACAAACAGTGTCACTGATGACAGAGAATCAATGGAGATAGTCCCATGACTGCTCAGTGGAGTATCACCCTGGGTAAAACAGTATCATCAGTGGTGACAGAGAATTACTCCGGGTGTTCTAGTACTACTCAGCAGAGTAATATCACAAACAGTATCACTGCTGACAGAGAATCAATGGAGATAGTCCCATGACTGCTCAGTAGAGTATCATCCTGAATAAAACTGTGCCGTTAATGATGTAGCATAACTGTTGATAACCTATTACTCTCCATGACTCTTGCGATTAATAATTAGTTAGCATCGCTTATGATGTAGAATCAATATTGATAGAATCCATGCCGGCTCACGATCAATAAGACAGCGTCATCTCTGTACAGAGTCTCCATAGACAGGCCCCTGCTGTGGTCACCACACAAGAGACTGCCTGTGAAGTAATTAAACAGCGTCACTTATGACACAGAATTAACGGTGACAGTCCACTACTGCACAGATGACTCACTAATAAGACGGCATCATTTCTGAGAAAGAATCAACATTGATGACCCATTCCTACCCGCTACGATAAGTATGTATTGTCACATACAGCAAAGTTGCAGGTTACAGCTTAGGGCTCAGTCAGGACACAGAATTCATGTTTCGAGTTCACCCCCCACACTGCTGTAATTCAAAGAACTATCAGGTAGGGTGGAGAATCCACAGTGCCGAGATGTCTACTGGGTGTAGAGTGGACTCTGCCGATGGGTTGGCTTGGTATCACTTCTGACAGAGAATTGGCGTTGCCATCCATAACTGTGTATTATCACCGAGTAGACGAGAATTAACACCATGCTATCCTTCATAGTAATTGCCTGAGTCTGTTGCAATACTGCTCTGTCGTATTCTGCTTAATAGAAATATATTAATTATGCTGATTCATATCCTGGTCCATTTAGGTCTTACTGTATGATGGAATTTTAATAAGACTGTCGTTCATGATAGAAAACTCACATCATTCATCCACATCAGGACATTAGCATATGTCTCTGTGTCGCACAGTACTGTAATTATTAATACCGCCGTGGAGGGCATAGGACTAATGTTGTTGATCCTTTATCATACGCTGCCTAGAACCGACTGCTGTAATGAATACAACAGTATTGTTTATGATCCTTAATGTCCTAATCTGTTGCAGTGCCCTCCTACGACAGACTTAATAATTGTCTTGTCTGTGGTGTAGAACTGATGTCCTAACCCGTCACTGTGTTACACCAGGAGAGACTAACCCGTTAATGAGAGACTATTGAGTAACACAGAATCATTTATGACCTCTAATTTATGTGGCCACACCATTACTCTACCTACTGTTCAGGCAGCACATGACGGAGAATTAATAATGGTAAACAGTCACTGTATGTACCTCTTACAGCGAGTAATAGAGACTCACTCCTGACACAGAATGAATACTGCTCAGCCTCCCCTGTATGTTACTGTCGCACAGACTTGGCATGAGCAACAGACCCACTCCCACTTGATGTTTCTGTTTGGCAGTCTCACAATATTGGCAGCATGGAATCGCTCCTGACAGAATTAATGCTGCTTAAGGAGGACCATATGTTACTGTTCAACAGAGTATTGCAGTGACAGCAAAGAATCTCTCATGAGGTAGAAATAATGTTGCTAAACCATTACTACTTGTTCCTCCAACAGATTCTTGCAGTGAGCAACCTTGTTGCCAAACCGTTACTATATGGTACAACAACAGACTCTTGCAATGAGCAACATTGTTGCCGAACCATTACTATATGTTACAACAGACTTGCAATGAGCAACATTGTTGCCAAACCATTGCTATATGTTACTTCAACAGACCCTTGCAATGAGCAACATTGTTGTCAAACCATTAGTATATGTTACTACAACAGACTCTTGCAATGAGCAACCTTGTTACTAAACCATTACTGTCACTACAACACTCTTGCAATTAGCAACATTGTTGCTAAACCATTACTATATGTTACTCCAACACATTCTTGCAATGAGCAACATTGTTGCTAAACCATTACTATATGTTACTACAACAGCCTCTTGGAACCAGCAACGTTGTTCCTAAAACAGTACTATGTTACTGCAAGACTTGCAGTGAGCACCTTGTTGCTAAATCATTACTATCTATTACTACAACAGACTTGTAATGAGCAACATTGTTGCTAAACCATTACTCTATGTTACTACAAGTTCTTGCAATGAGCAACATTGTTGCCAAACCATTACTCTATGTTACTACAACAGCCTCTTGGAACGAGCAACATTGTTGCTAAAACATTACTATGTTACTACAAGACTTGCAGTGAGCCTGTTGTTGCTAAATCGTTACTGTTACTACAACGGGCTTGTAATGAGAAATATTGTTGCTAAATCATTACTGTGTTACTACGCTAGACTCTTGAATGAGCAACAGAATCATTCATGACAGAATTAATATCACTAAGCCCAACAGAGTCTTGCAATGAGTAACACAGAAACACTCATGAAGTAGGATTGATGCTACTTACTCTAAGTTGCTACTCAACTATCTCCGGCAACGTGCAACCAGAATCATCCATGTCATCGAGTTAATATTAAGCATCTACTCGATATCACGACTCCACGGACTCTTGCAACGAGGAACAGAGTCACTCGTGAGGTCGAATTCATGTCGCTATACCATTACTTGATATGTTATTATTCAACGGTCTCTTGTAATGAGCAACATGGAATCAATCACTCACGGCGTCGAATAAATATCGCTAAGCCCTTTACGCTGTGTTACTAGCCAACAAACAGACTCTTGCAGTGAGCCACACAAGGTCACTCGTGGCATACAATTAATATCACCAAGACTTTATTTATTTTTGCTTTTTTGGGTCCCACCCGGCGATGCACAGGGGTTCCTCCTGGCTCATGCACTCAGGAATGACTCCTGGCGGTGCTCGGGGGACCATACGGGATGCTGGGAATCGAACCCGGGTCGGCCACGTGCAAGGCAAACGCCCTTCCCGCTGGGCTCTCGCTCCAGCCCCAAGACTTTATTTTTTTAATGTTATCACTGTGAGGTACTGTTACAGACTTACAAACTTTCGTGCTTACGCTTCAGTCATACAAAGATCGAGTACCCATGCCTCCATTCTCCACCACCCATGTTCCCAGCATCCCTCCCACCATCCCCACCCTATCCCCCTGCCTCTGTGGCAGACACATTCCCTTTTACTCTCTCCTCTTGGGTGTTGTGGTTTGCAATACCACAAGTAAGTGGCCACGACTTTATGTTACTACCCAACAGTCTCTTGCAATGATACTCGGTGTTACTACTTGACAGACTCATGCAAAGTGAGCAATACAGAACCCCGCCCGCCCGACACAGTTCCTCACCCAGAGGACACGTGTCTGTGCCGTGGATGAAAGCGGTCCACGACACGGCCCTGAGGGAGAGTCGCTCTCCCTGAAATCTCGCCCTGTGTGTCCCCACGTCCTTGAATGCTCTCGGGGCTGCCCTTGGTGACGCGGCATGGACACAGTGAACGCCTCTGTGCAGCATGTCGGCCCCGTCTAGATCCGCTTGGCCACTTGGTGGCCGTGCCCTAGACCCACACACATTCCCAAGACTTGTGGCTCCTCCTTGTAGCGTCCCGCACGCCTTAGAACTGGGGTTCCACGTCCTCGTAGCGTCCCGCACGCCTTAGGACTGGGGTTCCACGTCCTTCTCTGTCTCCTCCGGGGTACTGTGACAACAAAAATCAGATCTTGCAGATGCCGTGGGCTGCGCGTCTCCCTGGACCGGGCGGGGACGTGGCCGGCTGCATCTGTGTCTGCCTCTGGGTTTCCGGGGCAGACGCCCCCAGAGCCCTAGGCTGCTCCCTGACCCCAGGAACAGCAAGGTCCACTGTACGGTGGAACTCACGCTGCTCTCCTAAGGACCATCCCTGCCCCTCACATGGGGGAACAACTAAACCCTCTGAATTGGACCCTGCCGGCTTGGGGGGGTTGCCCAGAACCCAGACTCTGAGGAAGCTGCGCTTGTGGGGGCCTGGACACTCCAACTGGGGGCCCCAATTATGCATCTTTGCATAATTTGCCCCAATTATGCAAATTGCATAATTTGCATCAATTATGCACCCAAGCCCTGCATCTTTGGTGTCCACTCCTGCCCCGGGCCCGTCAGTTGGTGCGACCGTCTCCCCTCCGAGCCCAGGGTGGACGCCCAGTATGACCCATCTAAACCCGTGGCCTCTCTTTCTTCCAGAAGGACCTCCGGGCCCCGGATGTGGTCATCGGAGCCGACACCATTGTGGTGAGTCCACTCCCATAATCCACACGCAGCCCTGGGCATTGCCCAAGGACAGGGTGGGGTGGGCCAGGTGGATGAGGCTGTCCCAGGGTGTCCCAGGGGGCTGGGGGTGGCTTTCTCTGAGCCCCTCTGTCCAGGTATCCTGTGGATCCTCCTTGGGTCTCTGTATCTGGCTGGGCCTCCCGCACCCTGTCCTGAGCACTGAGCCAGGAGTAATCCATGAGCACAGAGCCAGGAGTGAGCCGTGAGCACAGGAGCAGGAGTCAGCCCTGAGCCCTGCCAGGAGGGGCCCCCAAACTCTCCACCCCGAGCTGGGTGCCAGGAATCAGGACCGGGTCGTCCTGCACCTGCTGTGTCCTGAGTCCCCGGCTGGGCTCGGCTGTGGTGGGCCTGAGGGGACCGTCCTGCTCTTTCTCTCCAGGCCGTGGGCGGGCTGATTCTGGAGAAGCCAGTGGACAAGCAGGACGCCTACCGCATGCTGTCCAGGTGGGGCTGGGCCCCTCCCTCGTCCCGTCCCCTGCTCCAGTGCTCGGGGTTAAGGGAACATTGACCTGTGACTGCCAAAACTCACCCTCCCGTCTGCCCGCGTCACCCAACTGACCCCAAACCCCGGCACCGGACACTCTGCTTCCACTTGGGTGGGTGGGAGCCGGCCGCTGTGTCTGAAGGGGGGGCCCTGGTGGACCCTGGGTGTGGCCAGTGCGTCCTCTGTGAGGGTCTCTCTGCGCCCCTCGGAGCGGAAGAGACCTGCAGGCTGAGAGAGCCCTGGGGGCCTGCCCCCTGACCCCCACTAGACCCGTCAGCCTTTTCTCTCGCGCAGGCTGAACGGGAAGGAGCACAGCGTCTTCACGGGGGTGGTCATCGTCCACTGCCACAGCTCAGGTAAGCAGGTCCACCCGCGGGCACTGCTCCAGTCCAAGCTCCCATCTCTCCCAGCATGCAGTGCTCCAGCCCAAGCTAGAGAGATTCTCCCAGCATGCAGTGCTCCAGCCCAAGCTAGAGAGATTCTCCCAGCATGCACTGCTCCAGCCCAAGGGACCATCTCTCCCATAATGCATTGCTCCAGCCAAGCTAGCCAGATTGTCCCAGCATGCAGTGCTCCAGTCCAAGCTCCCATCTCTCCCAGCATGCACTGCTCGAGCCAGGCTAGAGAGATTCTCCCAGCATGCAGTGCCCCAGGCCAAGCTAGAGAGATTCTCCCAGCATGCAGTGCTCCAGCCCAAGCTAGAGAGATTCTCCCAGCATGCACTGCTCCAGCCCAAGGGACCATCTCTCCCATAATGCATTGCTCCAGCCAAGCTAGCCAGATTCTCCCAGCATGCAGTGCTCCAGTCCAAGCTCCCATCTCTCCCAGCATGCACTGCTCGAGCCAGGCTAGAGAGATTCTCCCAGCATGCACTGCTTCAGCCCAAGAACCGTATCTCCCAGCATGCACTGCTCCAGGCCAAACATTCATCTCTCCCATCACTCATTGCTCCAAACAAGCTAGACAGATTCTCCCAGCATGCATTGCTTTATCCCAAGGGCCCGTTTCTCCCAGCATGCATTGCGCCAGCCAAGCTAGACAGATTCTCCCAGCATGCATTGCTCCATCCCAAGGGCCCATCTCTCCAATAATGCATTGCTCCAGCCAAGCTAGCTAACTTCTCCCAGCATGCACTGCTCCCGCCCAAGGGCCCATTTTTTCCATCATGCACTGCTGCAGCCAAGCTAGCCAGATTCTCCCAGCATGCAGTGCTCCAGTCCAAGAACCGTATCTCCCAGCATGCACTGCTCCAGGCCAAACATTCATCTCTCCCATCACTCATTGCTCCAAACAAGCTAGACAGATTCTCCCAGCATGCATTGCTTCATCCCAAGGGCCCATTTCTCCCAGCATGCACTGCGCCAGCCAAGCTAGACAGATTCTCCCAGCATGCATTGCTCCAGCCAAGCTAGCTAACTTCTCCCAGCATGCACTGCTCCCGCCCAAGGGCCCATTTTTTCCATCATGCACTGATGCAGCCAAGCTAGGCAGATTCTCCCAGCATGCAGTGCTTCATCCCAAGGGCCCATCTCCCCCAGCATGCACTGCTCCAGCCAACATAGACAGATTCTCCCAGCATGCACTGCCCCAGCCAAGTTAGATTCTCCCGGCATGCACTGCTTCATCCCAAGGGCCCATCTCTCCCATCATGCACTGCTCCAGCCCAAGAACCCATCTCTCCCATAGTGCATTGCTTCAGCCAACCTAGCGAACATCTCCCAGCATGCACTACTGTAGCCAAGCTAGACAGATTCTCCCAGCATGCACTGCTCCAGCCCAAGCTCCCGTCTCTCCCAGCATGCACTGCTCGAGCCAGGCTAGAGAGATTCTCCCAGCATGCAGTGCTCCAGTCCAAGAAACGTATCTCCCAGCATGCACTGCTCCAGGACAAACATTCATCTCTCCCATCACTCATTGCTCCAAACAAGCTAGACAGATTCTCCCAGCATGCATTGCTTTATCCCAAGGGCCCATTTCTCCCAGCATGCATTGCGCCAGCCAAGCGAGACAGATTCTCCCAGCATGCATTGCTCCATCCCAAGGGCCCATTTCTCCCAGCATGCATTGCGCCAGCCAAGCTAGACAGATTCTCCCAGCATGCATTGCTCCATCCCAAGGGCCCATCTCACCCAGCATGCACTGCTCCAGCCGGGCTAGACTGATTCTCCCATCATGCACTGCTCCCGCCCAAGAACCCATCTCTCCCATAATGCATTGCTTCAGCCAACCTAGCTAACATCAGGCACCACTGTAGCCAAGCTAGACAGACTCTCCCGGCATGCATTGCCTCATCCCAAAGGCCCATTTCTCCCATCATGCACTTCTCCCAGCATGCACTGCTCCAGCCAAGCTAGCTAACATCTCCCATCATGCCCCACCCTGGCCAAGGTAGGCAGACTCTCCCAGCATGCAGTGCTCCAGCCCAGCTAGACAGATTCTCCCAGCATGCACTGCGCCATCCCAAGGGCCCATCTCTCCCAGCATGCACTGCTCCAGCCGAACTAGAGAGATCCTCCCAGCATGCACTGCTCCAGCCAAGGTAGCTAACATCACCTATCATGCCCCACCCTGGCCAAGCTAGGCAGATTCTCCCAGCATGCACTGCTCCATCCCAAGGGCCCATCTCTCCCAGCATGCACTGCTCCAGCCAAGCTAGAGAGATTCTCCCAGCATGCACTGCTCCAGCCAAGCTAGACAGATTCTCCCAGCATGCACTGCTCCAGCCAAGCTAGCTAACATCTCCCATCATGCACCACTCTAGCCAAGGTAGGCAGACTCTCCCAGCATGCACTGCTCCAGCAAGCTAGACAGATTCTCCCAGCATGCACTGCTCCATCCCAAGGGCCCATCTCTCCCAGCATGCACTGCTCCAGCCAAGCTAGAGAGATCCTCCCAGCATGCACTGCTCCAGCCAAGGTAGCCAACATCACCTATCATGCCCCACCCTGGCCAAGCTAGGCAGATTCTCCCAGCATGCACTGCTCCTGGCCAACCCTTCACCTCTCTCGGCCCAGTACCGTGGGTGTCTGCGGTCCCCGAAGCAG
This sequence comes from Sorex fumeus, assembly GCF_029834395.1. NCBI lineage: Eukaryota > Metazoa > Chordata > Mammalia > Eulipotyphla > Soricidae > Sorex > Sorex fumeus. Next base: position 77,815 of record NW_026606415.1, on the reverse strand, counting down.
CGAGTGACCCCCTCATTGAGGAACTCAGCACGCTGGGGACCACCAGGGCTCAGCTTCACTGGACCAACCTCTATCTGAGGGCTCCGGGTGGAGGGTCCTTCCTGCCTCTCCCAGCACCCCGGGGTGGGGGGCTCCAGGCCTCCCCTTCCAGCTGGACCCTCCCCGTCCTTAGTGGCAGGCAAAAAGAAGGGTCCCGCGGGTCCCCCCAGGGCACCCGTGCTGTATCGGGGACCCTGAGCCGCCCCGTGGCTCCCACCCCTGCCCCCGCAGATGGCCGGCTGGACACGGAGGTGACTGAGTTCTTCGAGGAGACGC
>NW_026606415.1:0-72500 GCF_029834395.1 Sorex fumeus | reverse complement strand
GGATGGATGGGTGGATGGATGGATGGACGGATGGATGGATGAGTGGATGGATGGGTGGGTGGATGGATGGATGGATGGATGGGTGGGTGGATGGATGGATGGATGAGTGGATGGGTGGGTGGATGGATGGGTGGATAAGTGGATGGATAGATGGGTGGATGGATGGGTGGGTGGATGGATGGATGGGTGGGTGGATGGATGGATGGATGGGTGGATGAGTGGATGGATGGGTGGGTGGATGGATTGATGGATGGATGGATGGGTGGATGGATGGATGGAAGGATGAGTGGATGGATGAGTGAGTGGATGTATGGGTGGGTGGATGGATGGATGGATGGATGGATGGATGGGTGGGTGGGTGGATGGATAGATGGATGATGGGTGGATGGACGGGTCGATAGATGGGTGGGTGGGTTGATGGATGTATGGGTAATGGGTGGATGGATGGATGATGGAAGGAAGGTTGGGTGAACAGATGGATGGATGGGTGAATGGATGGATGGGTGGATTGTTGGGTGGGTGGATGGATGGGTGGGTGATTGATAGAGGAATGATGGATGGATGGATGGCTAGGGGATTGGTAGATGTCTGGAGGAACGGCTGGGTGGTGGATGGGCAGCCAGACCAACGAATGGATGGCAGGATCGTGAATCCGTAGAGACGGAGGGTTGGTGAGTGAGTGGTGGAAGAGGTGAGTCCCCGCATATACGAAGAACAAATGAATCAGAGGTGACCAGCGGGAACAACGTACCGGTGCGACGGATGAGTGTGTGGAGAACGCACCGATGTGAGCGGGGGATTCTGGGCCGGTGACGGGGTCACTGCGGAAGCCCGGAGCACCCACCGCTTGCCAGAGAGCAGAGGCTGCTACGGACCCGGCAGTGCGGCCCCAAAATTCGCTCCTGCCACGGGGGTCCAGCCCGTCCTCTGCTTCCTGTTGGGTCAGGGGGAGGCTGCGAGACCCCCACCCACCCCACACGCCGGCAAAACCAGCTTCCTCTTCTTCCGACCGCACTGCGCTAAAGCCTTCCTTCACCTGATGACACGTGGCCCACCCGTGCTCCCAGAACAGTGCTCGGTGGCACTCCACCCTTGGTGCAGTGCAGCCCCATAGCCTAGCAGGGGGCCACTGTGTCACACCCAGCGGAGTTGGCGGTCGCGGGGAGGAGGGGGAGGTCTGTGTTGGAGTCCCGCCCCCCCACCCCAACTCTCCGACCCCGCAGGCTACAGCAACTCAGCGTGTGCCAGCCAGCACCTGCGCTCGGAGGGCGAGTACTCGCTACACAGCTACGTCCTGCACACCCTGGAGCACTCCTGGGCCCTCTTTGAGCACCTGGAGGCCGCCGTCCGCACGGGAGCACCGCAGAGCCCCAGCGGGAGGGAGGAGGGAAAGGTGCCTCCGGGCAGGGGCGCCCCAAGGCTGGGCCGGGGCGTGGGGGGCTGCACCCTGGGGACAGAGACCCGCTCGGACAAGGGGGCAGGGAGGGGAGGACGCACGGCAGGCAGGGTGCTGCGCTCGGATGCGGACACCGTGGGATTCATCCCTGGTACCGAGTACAGTCCCCTGAGCTCTGCTGGGGTGAGCCCTGAGCACAGAATTTGGAGTCAGGCCTGAGCACAGAGCCGGGAGTCAGCCCCGAGCACAGAATTTGGAGTCAGCCCTGAGCACAGAGCTGGGAGTCAGCCCTGAGCAGAGTCAGGAGTTAGCTGCGAGCACAGAGCCGGGAGTGAGCCCTGAGCACAGAGCTGGGAGTCAGTCCTGAGCACAGAGCCAGGAGTCAGCCCTGAGCACAGAGCCAGGAGTCAGCCCTGAGCACAGAGCTGGGAGTCATCCCCAAGCACAGACGAAGGAGTCAGCCCTGAGCACTGAGCCAAGAGTCAGCCCTGAGCACAGAGCCAGGAGTCAGCCCTGAGCACAGAGCTGGGAGTCAGTCCTGAGCAGACTCAGTAATTAGCCCTGAGCACAGGGCTGGGAGTGAGCCCCGATCACAGAGCCAGGTGTTAGCCCTGAGCACAGAACGGGGAGTTTGCCCTGAGCACTGAGCCAGGAGTTAGCTGTGAGCACAGAGCGAAGAGTCAGACATGAGCACAGAGCCAGGAGTGAGCCCTGAGCACAGAGCTGGGAGTCATCCCCAAGCACAGACGAAGGAGTCAGCCCTGAGCACTGAGCCAAGAGTCAGCCCTGAGCACAGAGCTGGGAGTCAGTCCTGAGCAGACTCAGTAATTAGCCATGAGCACAGAGCCGGGAGAGAGCCCTGAGCACAGAGCCAAGAGTCAGCCCTGAGCACAGAGCTGGGAGTCAACTCTGAGCACAGAGCTGGGAGTCATCCCTGAGCACTGAGCCAGGAGTCAGCCCTGAGCACAGAGCTGGGAGTCCACCCTGAGCAGTGATCCACAAATCATCCATGAGCACTGAGCCAGGAGTCATCCCTGAGCAGAGTCAGGAGTGAGCCGTGAGCACAGAGCCGGGAGTGAGCCGTGAGCACAGAGCTGGGAGTGACCCCTGAGCCCTGAGCCAGGAGCCAGCCCTGGGCAGAGACCCAGGAGTCAGCCCCGAGCACAGAGCCAAGAGTCAGCGCTGAGCACAGAGTCAGGAGTCAGCCCTGAGCAGTGATCCAGAAATCATCCCCGAGCTCTGAGCCAGGAGTCAGCCCTGAGCACAGAGCTGGGAGTCCACCCTGAGCAGTGATCCACAAATCATCCACGAGCACTGAGCCAGGAGTCATCCCTGAGCACTGGCCCTGAGCGCTGGCCGGGAGACCCGTCCCCAAGCCGCCCTCGGCCACACTCAGGCCCGTGTCCCCCCCGCAGGACGGCTGCTCCTCCCACCCCGATCACCAGCTGCAGTTCCTTCGTGCCCTGCATGGGCTCAGCATGCTGACCGCCCGGCAGGTGGCCCAGGCGCTGGACCTGAGCCCGTACGCCACGGCCTGTGACGTGGGAGGTACGTGTCCACTCCCCGCCAGGGACCCGCCCGGCCACCCGGCCCTGGGCAGAATCCCCGGGGGCTGCAGTGAACTCGGGTCCCGGCCGGGCTCCTGGGACAGGCAGTGCCCAGCTCTGGCCAGCAGAGGGCAGGCACAGACCAATAGACACAGGCATAGACTGGCCGGCGGGAGCCCGTGGACAGAGATGGACACACGGGAGCCTGGGGGGTCCCCTGGGTGGGCAGGAGTGAGCCCACCCCTTGGGCGTTGATTCCGTGAGCACTGAAGTACGAGCACTTTACAGAAAACAGACGCTACCTAGCCTCGTCCCTCCCGGGCAAAAGACCGTCCATGGTCTCATTGTCCGTTTTTTTTTCCTGGACGCTCCGTCCTGCCCTGTTTTCCTTGGCAAACGGCCCAAGCTGTCGGACCCTGGACTCTTTCCTTCCACTCCCCAGAATTTGGGAATTTTTTTTCTTTTTAGAATTTGGAAATTTTTAATATTTTGTTTTAAAAAAAAGGAAAGAATTTTTTTAAATTCTTAAATTTAAAGATTTTTTTTTTTTTAATTTTAAATTCACCGCGTCCTTTCCGGCTGGGTTTCTGCACAGTGTCCTGGCTGGTGGAGTGATAGCACAGCGGGGAGGGCGTTGGCCTGGCACGTGGCCAACCCGGGTTCGAGTCCTCCGGGCCTATTTATTTATAATGATATTAATCACCCTCGATTAATATTTTTAATTAATTATAGTAATTATCTGACACGTTGATGTTTAACTAGATTGTATTAACTGCAATCGTGCTGATTCTATTCATCATACTATATACTAATCAATTATATGGATGTTAATCAATAGCAAATATCCATTGATATTGATCTGCATGGGCTGGAGCACAGCGGGGAGGGCGTTGGCCTGGCACGTGGCCGACCCGGGTTCGATTCCTCCGCCCCTCTCGGAGAGCCCGGCCAGCTCCCGAGAGGATCCCGCCTGCCTGGCAGAGCCTGGCCAGTTCCCCGTGGCGTCTCCGAGATGCCAAACACAGTGACAACAGGTCTCACCTTGGAGACGTGCCTGGTGCCCGCTCGGGCAAATCGATCAACCACGGGAGGACTGTGCTATATTATTGATTGATTATTAATTCTGAGCGGGCCCAGTAACGTCTCCATTGGAGACTTTGTTGTTACTGTGTCTGGCATATCGATTAATTCTGAGGCAAGGAGCAGAGTAAGAGTTTATTATTATTATTGATGATTAACAACAAGTCTCACCCTGGAGACGTGCCTGGTGCCCGCTCGAGCCAATCGATGAACAGCGGGAGGACCGTGCTGTATTATTGATTATTAATTCTGAGGCAAGGAACAGAGTAAGACTTTATTATTATTATTGATTATTGATTATTGATTATTAACAACAAGTCTCACCCTGGAGACGTGCCTGGTGCCCGCTCGGGCAAATCGATGAACCACGGGAGGACTGTGCTATATTATTGATTGACTATTAATTCTGAGGCAAGGAGCAGAGTAAGAGTTTATTATTATTATTATTGATTATTGATTATTGATTGACAACAAGTCTCACCCTGGAGACGTGCCTGGTGCCCGCTCGAGCCAATCGACGAACCACGGGAGGACAGTGCCACAGTGCTCCAGTCCCTGCCGGCCGAAAGAGGTTGCTGTCGCACCGGCCGTCACATCCCATTTCCCCCAAAGCAGAAAGTGGACAGGACTCTGACGCCCCCAGGGGTGGGTCTGCTGGCCACCTCCGGGGCCCTCCCAGGTCACGGGGGATGACTGGCACCCGTCTTTGCAGGGTGCACCGGCGCCCTGGCCCACGAGCTGGCCCGGGCGTCCCCGCGGCTGACGGTGACGGTGTTCGACCTGCCCGAGGTCATCCAGCACGCGGCGGCCTTCCTGCCCGCCGGGCCGTGGACGGAGCGAGTCAGCTTCCGAGCCGGTGAGGGCCCGGCCGTGTCCCTCCTCCCGGGGAGCCGGGGGGAGGCCCCATCCTGCAGGACGAGACCCTCCCCGCCTGTCCCCTGAGCCCCCACTCCCGTCTGCAGGGACCCCCGTGTCCCGGGGAGGGTCCGTCCCCAGGGTGCAGAGTGTCCCCTAGGGCAGCCGCTCTGGCCACTCCGTGGATGTCCAGTTCCCTCCGGGGGCTCCTGGGGAGGGTCCTTCCCGCCTCTCCCGGCTCCCGGGGGTCCGGGCGTCCCTGGGCAGGGCAGGGCGGGGGGCCGTGTCCCTCCCATCTCTGCCCCTGTTTGACCCGGGGCGTCCCCTCTGGGTCTGCAGGGACCCCCGGGTCCCAGGAAGTCCCCATATTCCAGACGGTGCCCTCGGTCGTGGCCACAGGGCACTTGGTGTGGTCTCTGTCCCGTCCCGACCTCTAAGGCCGTCTGTGTGTGCGTCCGTCCGTCCATGCGTCTGTCCGTCCATCTGTGTGTGTGTCTGTCCATCCATCTGTGTGTGCGTCCGTCCGTGCGTCTGTCAATCCATCTGTGTGTGCGTCCGTCCGTCCATGCGTCTGTCCGTCCATCTGTGTGTGCGTCCGTCTGTCCATGCGTCTGTCCGTCCATCTGTGTGTGCGTCCGTCCGTCCATGCGTCTGTCCGTCCATCTGTGTGTGCGTCCGTCTGTCCATGCGTCTGTCCGTCCATCTGTGTGTGCGTCTGTCCGTCCATCTGTGTGCGTCCGTGCGTCTGTCCGTCCATCTGTGTGTGCGTCTGTCCATCCATCTGTGTGCGTCCGTGCGTCTGTCCGTCCATCTGTGTGTGTCTGTCCGTCCATCTGTGTGTGCGTCTGTCCGTCCATCTGTGTGTGCGTCCATCCGTGCGTCTGTCCATCTGTGTGTGCGTCTGTCTGTCTGTCCATCCATCTGTGTGCGTCTGTTCGTCTGTCCGTCCACCTGTGTGTGGGTCCGTCCGTGCATCTGTCCGTCTGTCCGTCCATCTGTTTGTGCATCTGTCCGTCCATTTGTGTTTCCATCTGTCCGTCTGTCCATCCATCTGTGTGCGTCCGACCGTGCGTCTGTCCGTCCATCTGTGTGTGCATCCGTCCATCTGTCCGTCCATCTGTGTGTGCGTCCGTCCGTCTGTCCATCCATCTGTGTGTGCGTCTGTCCATGCATCTGTCCGTCCATCTGTGTGTGCGTCCGTCTGTCCATGCGTCTGTCCGTCCATCTGTGTGTGCGTCTGTCCGTCCATCTGTGTGCGTCCGTGCGTCTGTCCGTCCATCTGTGTGTGCGTCTGTCCATCCATCTGTGTGCGTCCGTGCGTCTGTCCGTCCATCTGTGTGTGTCTGTCCGTCCATCTGTGTGTGCGTCTGTCCGTCCATCTGTGTGTGCGTCCATCCGTGCGTCTGTCCATCTGTGTGTGCGTCTGTCTGTCTGTCCATCCATCTGTGTGCGTCTGTTCGTCTGTCCGTCCACCTGTGTGTGGGTCCGTCCGTGCATCTGTCCGTCTGTCCGTCCATCTGTTTGTGCATCTGTCCGTCCATTTGTGTTTCCATCTGTCCGTCTGTCCATCCATCTGTGTGCGTCCGACCGTGCGTCTGTCCGTCCATCTGTGTGTGCATCCGTCCATCTGTCCGTCCATCTGTGTGTGCGTCCGTCCGTCTGTCCATCCATCTGTGTGTGCGTCTGTCCATGCATCTGTCTGTCCATCTGTGTATGCGTCTGCCTGTCCATCTGTGTGCGCATCCGTCCGTGCGTCCGTCCGTCTGTCCATCTGTGTGTGCATCCGTCCGTGCGTCCGTGCGTCTGTCCATCCATCTGTGTGTGCGTCTCTCCGTCCGTCTGTTTGTGCGTCTGTCCGTCCATCTGTGTGTGCGTCCGTCCGTCTGTCCGTCCACCTGTGTGTGCGCCCGACTGTGCGTCTGTCCGTCCATCTGTGTGTGTGTCTGTCCGTCCATCTGTGTGTGCATCCGTCCGTCCGTCTGTTCTTCCATCTGTGTGTGCGTCCGTCCATGCGTCTGTCTGTCCATCTCTGTGCGCGCCCGTCCGTGCGTCCGTCCACCTGTGTGCGCGTCCGTCCGTCTGTCCTTCCATCTGTGTGTCCGTCCGTCCATCTGTCCATCCATCTGTGTGTCCATCCGTCCACCCGCCCGCCCATCCGTGCGTCTGTCTGTGTGCGCCCCCCCCGCAGGCGACTTCTTCCAGGACGCCCTCCCCGGGGCCGACCTCTACGTGCTCTCCCGGGTCCTGCACAACTGGGCCGACGACCGCGTCCACTCGCTGCTGAGCCGCATTGCTCGGAGCTGCCGGCCAGGTAGGGAGGCCGGGCCCTGCCTTTGCCCGGCGCCCGGGGGGGCAGGTGCTGTCGGAGGGGGTTGGGGGGTGGGGTCCGAGGGCGGCAGCCGGGAGCGAGCGGACGTCGGGAGTTCGGGCAGGACTGGGGCCCTGGGCGGGAACGGCGTGGGGGGCTCGGAGCCGTGGGCCAGGCGCTGCTTCAACCCTGGGAGGCCCTGGACCTGGGTTGTGTTGCTTCCTGTGGCCAGCAGGATGGAGTGGACGCTGCTCTGTGTGTGTGTGTGTGTGTGTGTGTGTGTGTGTGTGTGTAGTGGGGGAAGGGAGAATGATCCCTGGGGTCCCACTGTGGCTTTCTCCCTCTCTGTCCTTTCTCTCTCTCCTCCCTCCCTCTCTGTCTCTCTCCTCTCTTTCTTTCCCTCCCTCTCTCCCTTTCTTCTCCCTTCCTCTCTCTCCCTCTCTCCTCTCTCTCCCTCTTCTCTCTCCCTCTCTGTCTCTCTCCTCTCTTCCTTTCCCTCCCTCTCTCTCCTCTCTCTCCCTCTTCTCTCTCCCTCTCTGTCTCTGTCTCTCTCTACCTCTCACCATCTCCTCCCTCCGTCTCTCTCCCTCTCTCCTCTCCCTGTCTCTCTCTCTCCCCTTCCCCAACTCTCATCTCTCCATCTCTCCCTCCTGTGACCTTCCCTGTGCGTCTCCCAATCTCTCCCATCTCTGTGTGGCATCTCCCGGGGTCTTCATCTCTCCCTCCTCCCTCCATCCCTTCCTGCATCTCCATCTCTCTCTCTCTCTGTCTCTCTCTCTCCCTCTCTCTCCGTCTCTTCTCTCTCTCCCTCTCTCCTCTCTCTCCCTCCCTCCCCTTTGGGCATTCTGGTTTGCAGTACAGACATTCAAAGGCGATCACGCATATCCCTTTTTCTTCTTCCACCTGTTGGAATTTTATGGGTACTTTATTTATTTATTTTATCTTTTTTTTTTTTTATTGAATCACCGTGAGATCGACCCTGACAAAGCTGTTCCTGGTTGGGTTTCAGTCCTCCAGTGCTCCAACCCCCGTCCCTCCACCAGGACACATTTCTCACCACCAGGGTCCCCCGGTTGCCTCCCATCACCCTCCCTCCAGACTGTCTCCATGGCACACACACTCTCCGTCTCTGTCTCTCGGTCTCTGTCTTTGCCTCTGTCTCTCTGTCTGTCTCTCTGTCTCTCTCTTTCTCTCCTTTCTCCTCCGGCCTCCCCCATCTCAAACTGTGCCCGGTAAGTGTGTGCCCGACCCCACACACACTCGCATGTCCTGTCCGCCTCTCCGTGTGGCCAGAGACGCGCGCACCAGTGCGCCCTGGACCTGTGCGCCTCTCCGTGCGCCTTGGACATGTCCACATGTGTCCAGAGACGCGCCCACCACTGCGCCCTGGACTGTGTGCGCCCACCCGTGCACTCTGGAGGTGTCCGCATCCCCGGAGACGCGCCCACCCGTGCGCCCTGGCGCACCCGCATCCCCGGACCCCTGCGCGCACCCCTGGGCCGGGGGTTTGGTGTCCCAGCGCGGTGCCTCTGCCCCTCCCTCCCCGCAGGCGCTGGCCTCCTGCTGGTGGAGACGCCGCTGGACGAGGAGAAGCGGACAGCGAGGGCCGGCCTGCTCCAGTCCCTGGACGCGCTGACGCGGACCCTGGGGCGCGCGCGGACGCCCTCCGAGTACCGGCTTCTCCTGCGCGCGCACGGCTTCGGGGACGTGCGCGCGCTGCCCGCGGGGGACTCCGTGCTGGCGCTGCTGGCCACCCGGACCGGGGCGTGAGGACCCCTCACACACACCACCCACCCCCACCCACCCGCCACCCCTGGCTGCGGGATGCTGTTCCTCGCGTCTCGGACGCACGCGCGCGCGTGCAGGGCGCATTAAAGACTCTGAATCACGCACGGATCGCGCCTTGGTTCCCGGGAAAGTCCACCTGCTTCCTGGCCACGGCCGGGAGAGAAGGACAAGGGAGGGTCCCCGGGCCCCCAGATCCCTGTCCCCTGCGCTCCCGCGTGCCTGGAAGGGCGCAGTGCAGGTGGGCGATGCACACGGCACCCAGTACCAAGCCCCCGGGACGCACGGACGTATAAGGAAATGCAGCCAGGGCCCACTGCCCGCCGCCTCCGCTGCCCTTGGCCACGGGAGGGCCAGGCAGGGGCGGGGTGCGGGAACGGGGGAGGGGTAGGTGCTATTTGTGGCCGGGACACGGTGTCCCAGCAGGACGCTGCCCAGTGGACACCGGGCACCTCGACTCAGGGCTCTGGGTGCGGGGCCAGCTGCCTCCTCTATCCTCGTCCAGGGGTTCTCTCGCACCCGCAGTCTGTCCCCCCCCCTCCATGGGTCTGAGAGGCAGGACAGCAGGGAAGGTGCCCGCCGGGCACAAGGCCGGCCCGGGATCAGTCTCCTGAAACACCCCAGAGGGGCACTCAGACCCTGCCAGGGCTCAGCCCCGAGCACGGAGCCAGGAGTGAGCCCTGAGCACAGGTGGGAGTCAGCCCTGAGCACAGAGCCGGGAGTGAGCCCTGAGCACCAAGCCAGGAGTGAGTCCTGAGCACAGAGCTGGGTGTGAACCCTGGGCGAGAATGCAGGATGACCTGTGAACACATCCGGAAATGGCCCTAAGCCTGGACTCTGAACTGACCTTGAGCCCGGAGCCAGGTGTTATCTGTGAGCACAGAGCCAGGAGTGAGCCCTGAACATTGATCGGGAGTCGGCCCTGAGCACAGAGCCAGGAGTCGGCCCTGAGCAGAGCCAGGAGTCGGCCCTGAGTACAGAGTTGGGAGTCGGCCCTGAGCACAGAGCCAGGAGTCGGCCCTGAGCACAGAGCCAGGACTGAGCCCTGAGCACTAAGATGGGAGTCAGCCCTGAGCACAGAGCCGGGAATGAGCCCTGAACATTGATCGGGAGTCAGCCCTGAGCACAGAGCCAGGAGTCGGCCCTGAGCACAGAGTTGGGAGTCAGCCCTGAACACATAGCCGGGACTGAGCCCTGAGCACTAAGATGGGAGTGAGCCCTGAGCACAGAGCTGGGAGTCAGCCCTGAGCCCAGCCAGGAGTCAGCCCTGAGCACAGAGCCAGGAGTCAGCCCCAAGCACAGAGCCAGCCAGGAGTCAGCCCTGAGTACTGAGCTGGGAGTCGTCAGCCCTGAGCACTGCAGCATGTCCCCCGAGTCCACCCACCAGCGCACACAGACTGGCCCACCCGCACACCCCCTCCGTGGGGGGACTGTCCCTCACTCCAACACTGTCCCCCACCCACTCCCAGCAACCCGCACTGTGGCCTCTTCTTCCTTTGGGTTGCAGGAACTTCGTGGTCCTTCAAATTTCCTCAGCAGTTTCCGGATCCTTCCTTAGAGGCCGGGGAGGGACAGTTTAGGGTGGGCTTGAGTGAGCCCACCCCCCCTGCCTCTCGGCGGCGCCCAGTTCCTGAGCGCCTTCAGCCTGTTGGCTGCACCCTGTCGGGTCTCCCAAGGTGGCCAGGCCTCCTGGCGACAGGTCACCCCTGCCCCTAGCCACAGCCCGGCTGAGGGTCCCACCCGCCCTCCTGCCAGGCCTGGCACCCATCCTTCTGGGGGTCTCGGGTCTCTCTGTCTGCCGAGAGGCTGCGAAACCCCGTAGGCTGATATACACGCGTGCATGCTTGAACACGCGTGCACACGTACACGCACACACGCGCGCACGTGCTCCAACGCACGCTTGGATATCTGTGCGCACACGGTAGCGTGTGTACCCATGCGGGGGCGCACACGGGTGGGCGCGCTCGTGCGCGCAGACCCACCTGCGTGGGCCACACACGCGGTCTCATGGGCAAGCCTGCACACAAGAGACACGCGCGTGTGCGTGCGTGTGTAACAGACACAGAGGGGGGGGACCCACGCGTGCCCGAAGACAGGGGAGCCTAGCATGTGCCCTTGGACACACACACACACACACACACACGGAAGGTCACAGATCTGCGGACAACCTGTGCGCCCAAGAACACGCCCTCATAGGTACACAGGCGCGCACTTACGGATGCGTGTACACACACATACACACACACACACACACACACGCCCTCGCAGGGCAGCCTCAGTGCAATTTAGAGCAAACTGCCCAAAATTATTCCAGAACTCCGGGAGGAAGAGGGGAGGTCTGACCCTCCCCCCCTCCAGCCCACCCAGCCCCCGCATTCCCGAAGCTTCCACCAGACTCACTCACGGGCGCTGGCACGCAGAGGCGCGCACAGGGGTGTCCGGGAGGTCCCCAAGGACAGCCCCAGGGCGCACCGGGGCAGCTCTGAGCCCTCCCCCAGGCCCTGCCTGCCCGGCCCGGCGCCGGCCAGAACCGGCAGAAGCAGCAGCTGGACCTGCCCGTCTCGCCGGCTGGCCCTGGGCAGTGACCCCCACCCCCACCCACCAAGGCCCGGGGGTGGAATGCGAAGGGCGCACGGGGCGCAAAGCTCCTTGGCAACCCCTCCCCCGCCCCCATCCCGCTGCGCCTCGCTCCTCCTTAGGGGAAGCCCAGGCCCAGGCGGGCAGAAACGCCCCCTCCTCCAAGCTCCTCGCTGACCCTCACCCCCCACCCCAGGTGTCCCGAATGCGCCCCGCCCCCAGCCGCCCGTCACCGGCCGGTCACCTGCCGGGCTGACCCAGCCAAGGACACTCGGGGCAGGCGATAAGAAAGGGGCCTGGCGTCCCGGCCCTCCCCGCAACTTTCACCTACGGGGGGGGGGGGGGGACCTCTTCTCCGCCTCCTCGCCGACACCCCGAGTGTGCGCAGCCCTAGAGAGGAGGAGGAGGAGAAAAAAAAATTCATTTTTTCTCTTGGAGCGTCCACTCAGGACACCCCCTCTTGCGCTCTGCGCTGCCCCCGGTCACACCCCTGCAGGGACCCCCGAGTTCCTTAAGCGCACAGGGAAAGAAACGAAAAAAAAAAAATCCGCGGGGCGCCGCGCGCCCCCGAGAGGGAACGCTCCAAGCGCGCGCGCGCGCGTGTCCCGGGGCGCACACCACTAAGGGGGTCGCGCGCCCACCCCCCTGGCCTTCCCGCTAGGTCAGGGGAGGGGGGCCACCGGGCAGCCCAGAAGCGCGGCAGCTGCCGCTGCAGGCCTGGACAGCCTGCGCTTTCCGGGGTGGACACGCTGCGCGTCCGTGGGGGGCCGGGGTTGGTTTCTCCCTTGGAGACGCGGGTGTCCCCCTCACCCCCCGCGCGTGCGTGCGCCTCGAGGCTGGGGAATTAATTGTCCCAGGCCTGGAGCCGTGCTAGGTGGGGGGCAAATCCCTGTGCGCGCAGGGGTCCGAGCGCTGGGGACGGGGGTCGCCGTGGTGGGTTCCTGGGGGCCACCTTTAGGGCTCCCCCGGCTGCGTAAAAAAAAAAAGGGGGGTCGGAGGCGGCCTGCTGGCATGCTCTGGGGTCACCAAGGGTTAGCCTGGCAAGGTCGCAGCCCGGGGAGGCCCGTAGGGGGCGGGGGGAGGGCGAGGCCCCAACCGGGGGTCTCCCAGAGGGGTCAGGACTGCAAAATATTGGAGAAAGGGGCGCACCCCCTTGGCACCGGGGCAAGCCCTTGCGCCTGGCCCATTAGGGGGTCGCAAAGGAGCCTTGATTACTGGCCAGGTGGGCTTAAGGGGGGCTTGACTGGGCCAACAGGGTGCGTCACAGGGACAGCCGAAAAGGGACAGATCAGTGGGGGCCTGGGGGGTCCCCAAGACTAAATTTGGGGACAGGTGGTGGGGCCGGGTCCCCCAGGGGACAGTCACAACCCCCTCCCCAGCTTCAATCAACGCTGGGGGGGGCCTCATGCATACCCCCGGGGGTCCGGGCGCAACCCAGGCGCGGGCAAGGGGCTTGCAACGTGGACACTGTCCAGCGTGTCCACCTCCAGGGGGGCCGCACTGGGGACGCCTCAAAGCAGGGAAGAGAGCTCGGGGGTCCTCCCATCCGCACCCTGCAGGGCGCAGCCCCCCGAGCACGTCCGGAGGGTCCAGCCTGTGCAGCCCGGCCAGCCCCCCGCAGGCCAGCTCCGGCCGTGACCTTGACAAGGTCACTCCGGCCCGCAGAGAGGCGCGCAGAGTGCCGCGCTGCGGACGGGCCGGGCGCCGGGGAAAAGCGGCGCTGACGGGCAGGCGGAGCGGCCAATGGGCGGCGCGGAGGGCGGAGGGGGCGGTGCCGCCCCGCGCGCGACGAGGCCAATGAGCGGCGCGGGGCGGGCCCTGAAAGGAGCAGGGGCAGCCAATCAGCGGCGCGGGGCGGGGCCTGGTTGGCTCAGCGCGGCCAATGGGCGGGCCTGGTTGGCGCAGCGCGGCCAATGGGCGGGCCCGGTTGGCGCAGCGCGGCCAATGGGCGGGCCCGGTTGTTGCAGCGCGGCCAATGGGCGGCCCCGAGCGGCGCGGCGCGGCCAATGCGGCACGCCCGCGGGGGCGGGGCGGCGCGGCCAATGGGAAGCGGGGGGCGGGCCCAAGCGGCGCGGCTCGGCCAATCCGGGCCGCCCGCGGGGGGCGGGGCCCGGCGCGGCCCCGGCGGCCAATGGGCGTCGCGGCGCCGCCGGGGGGCGGGCCCGGCCGGCGCGGCTCGGCCAATGGGCGTTGCGGCGCCGCCAGGGGGCGGGCCCGGCCGGCGCGGCTCGGCCAATGGGCGGCGCGGGCGGGCTCGGGGGCGGGGCCGGCGCGCCCTAGCGGCTGCGCGCGGCGCGGCCCGTCCTTTCGCTCCCGGCGGCGCAGGGCTGAGCAGCCAGCGGCGCGCAGCCTCCGCTCCCCGTCCGCCCCGCGCTCCTCCACCACCATGACGGAACAGGCCATCTCCTTCGCCAAGGACTTCCTGGCGGGCGGCATCGCCGCCGCCATCTCCAAGACGGCCGTGGCGCCCATCGAGCGCGTCAAGCTGCTGCTGCAGGTGCGCGGGGGGCCGGCGGCGGCGGACGCGGGGGGACGCGGGGGCCCGCCGGAAGCGCCGGGGCGCGACGCTTTGTCCGCCCGGGGCCGCCGCTTCCGGGCGCGGCGGGTCACGTGGTGGCGGGGGCGGGGCCGCGCAGGCGCCGTGCGGGCCGAGGGCGGGGCCGCGCAGGCGCGCTGCGGGCCGGGCCCGGGGGCCGCGCATGCGCACTCGCTTCCCGCGTGCCAGCGGGCACCTCCCGGGCGGCGGCGGCGACCTTGCAGGCCGCAGCTGCCCTCTGTCGCCTCGGGCGCGGCTGGCACGGCCCCGAGGGCACCCGGGGCGTGTCCCCGAGCTGGGCCCGGCTCGGCGTGCGTGTGGCACACGTGGCACTGCTCCCCCTTCCAGCCCGTCGCTTCAATGCCACGCCGTCCCGGGTCACCTTGCAAACGCGGGGGCGCGGCCCAGGCCCAGCCACACGCGATTTCCATCGTATTGCAATTAATTTTCTTTTTTTTTTGGATGATTGAAAGCCGAAAGTGCAAAAATGTTAACCCGGTGGACCGCTAGCATCGCTCCAGGTTTATATAATCCTAGCAGAGCGGCGGCCGGTTGGCAGTGCAACATTGTTACTTGCACCCGACTCGCTGGGAGCAACATTGTTTCTTGCACCAGTCTGGCTGGTTGGCAACATTGTTGCAGGCTTTAGAGTAGCCGAGCGACGGCGCTCCCTGGGTGGGAGCCAAGTCGCCTTATTTAGTTTTTTTTTTTGGAAACATTGTTGCAATCGCTTCCGAATTGTTTCCAGGATTGCTGCAATGCCGCGTTCGGTGCTGACACATTGTAGCACCCTTGAGTGTGTACAGAATTTTTTTTAGTCGTCGTTTTTGCCGGTGTTGCTCTGCCTTATGACATTTATAAGGGTTTCCCGAGTGTTCACAGACGGACCCCCTAGTGCTTGACAGCAACTTTTTTTTTTTTATAATGGCAACGTGTGATTTTTAGTCATCTCCCCATTTCCGTAGATATTTAGTATCTTGTTGCCCGTGGAGCTGCTACTGTTGTGTGTGGCCTTACGGGATCTGCAGTGCGGGTGTTGCAAATACGTGAGGTTAAGGTTAGGACTGGAGTGTTACACGCCTGGGGCAGGCAATGTTTCCCTAGTTAAGGGGTGTGTGTGTGTGTGTTGCGTTCCCAAGTTCAAAGTTTTGTGTCTACGTATGCCAGCTGCTGTTTCCCCCAAATTCAGGGGGGTAGTGTGTGTGTGTGTGTGTGTGTGTGTGTGTGTGTGTTGCATTCCCAAGTTCAAAGCTTTCTATGTGTGTGCCTGCTAGGGTCTGTGTGTGTGTTGTGTTCCCAAGTTAAAAGCTTTCTATGTGTGTGCCTGCTAGGGTCTCTTGGTGTGTGTGTGTGTGTGTGTGTGTGTGTGTGTGTGTGTGTGTGTGTGTGCTCAGTTCCCAAGTTCAAAGCTTTCTCTCTCTGGGGACCAGAGCGATAGTACAGCGGGGAGGACATTTACCTTGCACGCAGCTGACCCGAATTCGATCCCCGGCGTCCAGGCACCACCAGGAGTAATAATCATTCCTGAGTGCAGAGCCAGGAGGAAACCCCCCTGACCGTTTGCAGAGTGAGACCCCCCAAAAACAAGCCCAAAAGAAAAGCTTTCTGTGTGTGTTTCCCGAGTCAAGACGGGGCGTGCGCGCGCGTGTGCGTCTCGGGGTCCCGCGTTCAGAGCCTGTGTCCGAATCTCACGCCGCCCCGGCCCCTGCCCCCGCAGGTCCAACATGCCAGCAAACAGATCGCGGCGGACAAGCAGTACAAGGGCATCATGGACTGCATCGTCCGCATCCCCAAGGAGCAGGGCATGATGTCGTTCTGGCGGGGCAACCTGGCCAACGTCATCCGCTACTTCCCCACGCAAGCCCTCAACTTCGCCTTCAAGGACAAGTACAAGCAGGTGTTCCTGGGGGGCGTGGACAAGCACACCCAGTTCTGGCGCTACTTCGCGGGCAACCTGGCCTCGGGCGGGGCGGCCGGCGCCACCTCCCTCTGCTTCGTGTACCCGCTGGATTTCGCCCGCACCCGCCTGGCGGCCGACGTGGGCAAGTCGGGCACCGAGCGCGAGTTCAAGGGCCTGGGCGACTGCCTGGTCAAGATCAGCAAGTCCGACGGCATCCGCGGCCTCTACCAGGGCTTCGCCGTCTCCGTGCAGGGCATCATCATCTACCGGGCCGCCTACTTCGGGGTCTACGACACCGCCAAAGGTGGGCGGGGCTGCGCGCCCGTGTGTGTGTGTGTGTGTGTGTGTGTGTGCGTGCGTGCGCGCACACAGGCACACTCACACACACTTTCACATACAGGGACATACACACTCAGCCCTCTGTTCTCATGTCACCTGACAAGCACACACACACACACACACACTCTCTCTCTCAGCCCTCTGTCCTCATGTCACCTAGGCAAGGACACACACACAGATACACACAGAGATACACACACACACACTCAGCCCTCTGTGATCATGTCACCTAGGCAAGGAGACACACACACACACACTCAGCCCTCTGTCCTCATTTCACCTGGCAAGCACACACACACACACACACACACACACACACTCACTCTCAGCCCTCTGTCCTCATGTCACCTAGGCAAGGACACACACATACAGATACACACACACACAGATACACACACACTCAGCCCTCTGCACCCATGTCACCTAGGCAGGGACACACACACACACACACAGCCCTCTGTCCTCATTTCACCTAGGCAAGGACACACACACTCGCATACAAATACACACACTGTCACAACCCTCTGTCCTCATTTCACCTAGGCAGGGACACACACACATACATACACACACACACACGGGAGACACACTCAGCCCTCTGCCGTCGTTTCACCTAGGCAAGGAAACACACACACACTTAGCCCTCTGCCCTCATGTCACCTAGTCAGGAACACACACACACACAGCTCTCTGTCCTCATTTCACCTAGGCAGGGAGAGGGACACACACACAGAGACACACTCAGACCTCGGCTCATTTCACCTAGGGACTCACACACACACACATACATACTCTCACATACATACAGACAGACACACACACTCAGCGCTCTGCCCTCATTTCACCTGGGCAGGGACACAGACACACACACAGACACACTCAGTCCTTGGCTCATTTCACTTAGGGACTCACACACATGCATGCACACACTCACAGGCAACGCACTCAGCCCTCTGTCCGCATTTCATTTAGGCAGTGACACACAAACACACATAGACACACTCAGCCCTCAGCTCATTTCACTTAGGGACTCACACACATGCATACACTCACATACACACATGCACTCAGCCCTCTGTCCTCATTTCACGTAGGCAGGGACACACACACACGGGAGACACACTCAGCCGCTGGCTCATTTCACTTAGGGACTCACACACACACACATGCATACACTCCCACATACAGACACAGACACACACACACTCAGCCCTCTGTTCATTTCACTTAGGGACTCACGCGTATGCACAGACTCACAAGACACTCACACTCAGCCCTCTGTCCTCATTTCACTTAGGCCGAGACTCAGACACACACACACGCACGCACGCACACACAGAGACACATTCAGCCCTCTGTGTTCATTTGACTTACGGACTCTCACACACACGCACACACACAGACACTCACACTCGGCCCTCCGAGCTCATTTCACTGAGGGACTCACGCACATGCTCACACACACACACTCACATACAGACACGGACTCAGCCCTCTGTGCTCACTTCTCTTAGGGACTCACGCACCCTCACACACAGACACTCAACACAACACTCACACGCTCGGCCCTCCCTCCGGTTCATTTCACATAGGCAGGGGTTCTTCCTCCCCTCCCCCTCCCCCGCACCCACCCAGAGTCTTGCCCCTTGACCCCCCAGAACTCCCCTGTCCTGTTGCGCCCAAACTGCCCTGCTGACTCCAGCAACCCTGCAATCGTGTTTTATGGCTTTACAGCCCTAAAAGGTCCCGGAAAGAAAGTCAGAGGGTCCGGGTCAGGCCGCACCTTGTAACCTCTCCGAGGACTTGAGCTGAGGGCCAGCTACCCCCATCACACACAACTCACACAGACACACACACCCGGGAAGGGCGAGGGTGGGCTCACGGGTGGGTCTCTGACTTCGTGGAGGACACATGACAGTGGACGGGCTGTTTTCTCTCTGTGTGTGTGTGTTTTGGTTTTTTTTTGTTTTTTGTTTTCTTGGGGGGGTGTAATCCCTCCTGGCGGTGCTCGGGGGGACCCTAGGGGATGCCGGGACTCGAACCCGGGTCACCCGCGTGCCAGGCCAACGCCTTCCCCGCCGGGCTCTTGCTCCAATCTCCAAATTATTTATTTTTTAAACCGCTAAATTGTTCCTTTTTTTTTTTTTTTTTTTTTTTTTGCTTTTTGGGGTCCCACCCGGCGACAACAGGGGTCCCTCCTGGCTCATGCACTCAGGAATCCCTCCTGGCAGTGCTCGGGGGGACCCTGTGGGAATGCCGGCACTCGAACCCGAGCCGGCCGCGTGCCAGGCAAAAACGCCGTCCCTGCTTGCTGTGCTCTCTCTCCAGTCCCCAAATTTTTTTTTTTTTATTTTTAAACCACTAAATCGTTCTTTTGCTTTTTGGGCCCCTCTTGGCTCTGCACTCAGGAATGAGTCCTGGCGGTGCTCGGGGGGGGGGGGGGGGGGGACCCTAGGGGATGCCGGGGCTCGAACCCGGGTCGGCCGCGTGCAGAGGCCCACGCCCTCTGCACTGGGCTCTCGCTCTGGCCTCTATAAATTTTTATCATTATTTTAAAATTTTTTATTTATGCTTTGCTTTTTGGAATCCCTCCTGGCGGTGCTCGGGGGGGGGGGGGGGACCCTAGGGGATGCCGGGACTCGAACCCGGGTCAGCCACATGCAAAGGCCAACACCGTCCCCACGGGGCTCTCTCTCCTCTCGCTCCATCCCCCAACTGGTGGTTCGTCTGTGTCCACGCGTGGTCACTCACATGACCCCGTCCCCCACCCCACGCCCCCCGCCCCCCCCCCCCCAGGCATGCTCCCTGACCCCAAGAACACGCACATCGTGGTGAGCTGGATGATCGCCCAGAGCGTGACGGCCGTGGCCGGCGTGGTCTCCTACCCCTTCGACACCGTCCGGCGGCGGATGATGATGCAGTCGGGCCGCAAAGGAGGTGGGTGTCCTCCCGCTCCTTGGGGGGGGGGGGGGGTGGCCGGGCGGCCCAGTGGGCGGCGCTCGGCCCCGGTTTCTCACACCCGCGCCCCGTCCCCACCCACAGCGGACATCATGTACACGGGCACCCTGGACTGCTGGACGAAGATCCTGCGGGACGAGGGCGGCAAGGCCTTCTTCAAGGGCGCCTGGTCCAACGTCCTGCGCGGCATGGGCGGGGCCTTCGTCCTGGTCCTCTACGACGAGCTCAAGAAGGTCCTGTAGGGCCCCGAACCCCGACCCACTGGACGGGCGGGCGGGTGGGCGGGCGGCCCCTCGCTCACCCCCGCCCACCCGCCCGGTCCCGGCCAGTCCTGCCTTGGGGCCCCCCCGGGAGCCACAGGGGACCCCCACCCCTCACCTCCCCGCCCCCGGAGGAGGCCTCCGATGCGGCCACCCCCCGCTGTGTCCAGTAGACCTAGAGTCCAGGCCGGCCACGCCCACCCCCGCCCGCCCCCGTCTATTTAAAGAATCGAGTCCCGTCTCCCTCCTGAGTTTGTACCCCAGGAGCCCACCCGCCCCGCACAGCCGGTTGCCGCCAACTCCAGCCGCCTCTCTGCCCCCCCTCCCCTCCCTCCGTCCCTCCCTTGGGCGCGTCTGCTGCAGAATAAAAAGAGGACACAGCCCCTGGCCCGCTGCCCCGCTGCGCCTGCTGTCCACGGCGGGGTGGGACCGGGGTGCGGCCTCGCCACTCCCCTGGGCGTCCACGGGGACTGTTCTGCAGGGAACCCCAGGGCCTTTGCACGGCCGATGCAGCAGCAGGACCCGTGTCCTTGGACGGGGGACCGCAGGGCCTTTGCACAGCCGTGCACCCGGGCTGCCGACCATCAGGGCCCACTGCAGTTGGGGAAGGGGCCTGTCCCCTTTTCCTGGACGTCCACAGGGACCCTTGTCCTTGGACAAGGGACCCCAGGGCCTTTGCACAGCCACGCACCCAGACTGCCATCCATCAGGGCCCACTGCATGTTTCTTTGGCAAGGGGCCTGTCCTCTCCCCTGGACGTCCACAGGGACCCTTGCCCTTGGACGGGGGATCCCAGGGCCTTTGCACAGCCATGCAGCAGGACCTTTGTCCTTGCACAGGGAACCACAGGACCTTTGCATGGCCATGCACCCACACTGCCATCCATCAGGGCCCACTACAGTGTGGGGATGGGGCTTGTCCTTGGACAGGGAACCCCAGGGCCTTTGCACAGCCATGCACCTGGACTGCCGACCGTCAGAGCCCACTGCAGTTGGGGAAGGGGCCTGTTCCCTTTCCTGGGCATCCACAAGGACCCTTGTCCTTGGACAGGGGACCACAGGGCCTTTGCATGGCCATGCACCCACACTGCCATCAGGCCTGCTGCAGGGTGGGGGACTTGGAGGCCTGTGCTCTCCCCCGGAAGTCCACAGGGACCCTTGTCCTTGGGCAGGGAACCCCAGGGCCTTGGCATAACCACACTCCAGGACTGCTGTCCACTGCAGGGCAGTTGTGGGACTTGTCCCCTCTCCTGGGCGCCCCAGGACCTTTGCACAGCCACGCGCCAGACTGCCCCATAGAGACGCTTCAGTGTTTTAATAGTGAAGCCAGCGGCTCCCAGCCCATGCCCTGGGCTCGCGGGGCCGGTTCCAGCCCTGACCCGTGTCCCGGGGTCCAGAGCCCTGAGCCCTGCCAGCAGGGATCCGCCTCTAGGGCCCCCCCGAGACCAGGCCGCCCAGTGTCCTAACTACTGCACAGTCCAGCCCTGGAGCCCGACAAGGGTTTCTGGTCCCCAGCTGTGGGGCATGTACGTCTACGGGGAACCCCAGGGCCTTTGCACGGCCATACAGGAACCCCTGGACCTCCTCTGTCCACTCTCCGGGGCGTCCACCGCCCCTTCCTGTGCATCACAGTTCCTGGACAATCTCCACGGTGGGCCCTGGGCAGTCCTGCTTGTCCTGGAACACCTGCGGGTGGCAAGAGGCAGGTGAGGGGGACTGCGGGTGTCCACCCCCTGGCCCGCAGGGTCCACCCCAGCCTACCAGGTGGCCGCTGGGGAGGTGGTCACCGAAGGGGTCCCTCAGCTGTGGGATACGGGGGAACAGCTTCTCGGTCAGCGACGACCTGGTCAGGGGAGGGAGAAAGTGCTGGACGTCATCGGCTGGTGGTGGTCACTTCCATCCACCCCAGACCCCCAGCCGGGCACCCCCTGCCCTTTTGCGCTGGACACTGTCCAGATCCTCAATGCCAGCACCGACATCCCACCCGGGAAGAGCCCCCAAGAACGCCCCCCTGTCTCCGTCCACTCCCCTGAGGACAGTGTCCAGCAGAGTAAGCCGCGGTCCCGCTGACCCCTTGACCCCCCAGTGTCCACCTGGAGGCCCGGCCGGCGAGGACGGAGACGGCCCCGCCCCCCTGGACCACCGCGCGCTCGCGCGCCCGTCACCCTCACCTGGACCACAGGACCAGCGCGGCCGTGGCCACGAGCAGCGCGCCCAGCACGGCCAGCGCCGCCAACACCCACGCGCCTCCGGGGGGCGCGGGGTCATCCGCCTGGCAGCCTGTGGGGGGCATAGCGGGACATGAAGGACTGGCAGGGGGGTCCCTTGCGCGCCTTTGGGGACCCCCGAGGCCTGGCACCGCCCACCCATCCCCTCCTCCGTCTTGAGCCCCGCGAGCGCGCGCGCTGGTGCGTGAGTGGGTGCGTCCCGGGACTGGTGGGCGTCACCGCGGGGGGCGCCTGGCTCCACTCACTGAAGTGCTGGGGGGCACCCCAGGGCCCCCAGTGGCCGTAGTCCAAGCCCTGCGCGCGGACCCGCACCACGAAGTCGCCCGCGTGCGGCAGAGACAGGCGGTTCTCCCAGGTCTGCAAGGGACGGGGCAGCGGAGGGGCTTGGGGGAGGGGGCTTGTCCCCGCAGGAGGAGACGCAGACCCCCGCGCCCCGGCGTGCCCAGGGACGCCCGGAGCCCCCCCAAGAAACTGGACATCCACCCAGTGGCTGGTGCCCCTCGGAGATACCTGCATGTCCCCACTCTGCGCCCTGGGAGGTCGGGCCCTCCCTGGGACACGGGGGTCCTTACGGGTGGGGGGCGTCAGGGAGGGTCTTCTGCCTCCCTGCAGACCCAGAGGAGGCAGAGAGTCGCCAGAAAGGTGGGGTTGTGGTCTCCTGCGTCCCCTTCGCTGAGGGACAGTCTGGCAGGGAGCTGGGTTGGGGGTGGGGGGTTTGCCCCCGGCCCAGCCCCAGGGGAATTTCAGGACCAAGTGACCCAGAAGCACTTGGGTCACTCCCAGCTGCTGGGCTGCAGGGCCTTGTCCCGTGGCCGTGGCCGTGGCCGTGGCCGGAGGGGTCGTACACGCCCACGTGGACTCACCGTGCGTGTCTGGGGTGCACTGCCACCCTGGAAGAGAAAAGGGAAAAAAAGGTGGGTGGTGGGTCCCGTCCCCACCCAGAGGACCCTCAGCCGCCCTCTCTCCCCCCTGGCGTCCAGACCAGCACAGGGGGCTTTGGGCCAGGAAGGATCGCAGCCGGTGGCCCCTGAGGAAGTGCCCGGTTGAGAAGCGTCCCCAGGAAGCGAGTGGCCGGTGGGCACGTGTGTCGCCCTCAGCTTCTCAGCGCCCCACCGCAGGGTGGGGGCAAAGTCCAAACGGACACAGTGAGGGGTGATTCTGTAGCAAGGTGCAGATCCGCTAGACCCACGAGGTGGGAGGGTCTGGGGTCTGTCTGGGCGGGGGGCCAGGAAATTGTCTTCTTCTACATGCGTGAATGAACGGACCCTTTCAGCTGCAGGGGAACGCCGGAAGAATCTACACTCAGGCGGGGGGCTGGAGCGAGAGCCCAGCGGGGAGGGCGTTGGCCTGGCACGCGGCCGACCCGGGTTCGAGTCCCGGCATCCCCTAGGGTCCCCCGAGCACTGCTAGGAGGGATTCCTGAGAGCATGAGCCAGGAGGGACCCCTGAGCATCGCCGGGTGGGACCCCAAAAAGGAAAAAAAAAAAGAATCTGTACTTGGAGTCCCTAACACAAGAACCGACACCCGGAGTCACTGCCACGGGTACCTACGCTGAAATCAATCCCTAACGCCACAGACCGTTCTGCGAGCACAGAGCCAGGAGTAGCCCCTGAGCACTGCCGGGCGTGGACCCCAACCCCACCCCTCGCCCTGAAAATTTGAGAAGAAAAAAGGAATTTTCCTTGCGAGCCAGCCTGTGACTCAGAGGATGCGGCGGGGGGGTGGGCATTGGAAATGGGCCCTGCAGGAAGTGGCTGGTTCCGTCCTTCCCTCCGGAGTCAGCGGGAGTTTCTTCCGGTCCCGGCGGAAGGGGCCCTGCCAGCTCCCTCGGGGGCCCTTGGGTGCACGGCTGCTGTCAGACGGGACCGAGTGTGTGTGTGTGTGTTGTGGAACTCACGTGACTGGCGCGCACGCATCCGCGTGAGCACGCCATCGTTCCCAAGCTGCACTCTGAACACGCGTGTGCAGGCGTGGGACTGCATGTGCGTGCATCTGCCTACGTGCCGTCATCCCTGCGGAGACGTGCTCACGCGTGAGTGCAGGTTCAGACGTGACGGTGTGCAAGTGTGTGGGCATTCATGTGTGAGCTCGTGTGTTTTCATACATGGGATCGCATGTGCACATGTCTGCGTAAGCACGCTTGTGTTCATGTGTGAACTGTGTATGACAGGCACGTGACTGTAGACATGTACGTATGCAGGTGTGGACTTGTGTATCTTCAAATGTGATCACAGATACATGCTTGTATGTAAGCATGCGTGTGTCCGTGTGTGAACTGTTTTAGACATGCAACAATACACGCATGTGTCCGTGTGTGAACTGTCTTAGACATGCAACGATACATGCATGTGTCCGTGTGTGAACTGTCTTAGACATGCAACGATACATGCCTGTGTCCGTGTGTGAACTGTTTTAGACATGCAACGATACATGCCTGTGTCCGTGTGTGAACTGTCTTAGACATGCAACGATACATGCATGTGTCCGTGTGTGTGAACTGTCTTAGACATGCAATGATACATACATGTGTCCGTGTGTGAACTGTCTTAGACATGCAACGATACATGCCTGTGTCCGTGTGTGAACTGTCTTAGACATGCAACGATACATGCCTGTGTCCGTGTGTGAACTGTCTTAGACATGCAACGATACATGCCTGTGTCCGTGTGTGAACTGTCTTAGACATGCAACGATACATGCCTGTGTCTGTGTGTGAACTGTTTTAGACATGCAACGATACATGCATGTGTCCGTGTGTGAACTGTTTTATACATGCAATGATACATGTATGTCTGTGTGTGAACTGTTTTAGACATGCAACGATACATGCATGTGTCTTTGTGTGAACTGTTTTAGACATGCAACGATACATGTATGTCTGTGTGTGAACTGTCTTAGACATGCAATGATACATGTATGCATTCATGTGTGATTTTGTGTGTTTTCAAATGTGATCCCAGAGACATGCCTGTGTGCAAGAATGCCACTTACGTACATGTGCTGCGAACTCCTGTTCTCACACATGTAAGTGCAGGCATGTTTCTTGTAAGCATGACTTTCGGCACATGTGTTCACGTGGGCACTCATCTGCTTTCATACACGTGACTATGCACGTGTGTGTCTGTGGGCATGCATGCAGGTACTCACATGTGTCACATGTAAAGGGCTTTTCAGACATGTCACCGCATGCGCAAGCATGCCTGGATGCATGTTTGTGCATGAAGTCACGTGTTTCCATACATGTGACCATGTGTAAAGCTTGTGTGTGTTCACGTGTGGACTCCTGTATGTGCAGACTCGTCACTGCCCATGCGTGCGTGTGCTGACATGCCGGTGTGTGCATGGGGGAACCTGTGTTTTCAGATATCGCCACGCGTGAGTGCAGGTGTGTCCAAGCATAGCACGTTGTGTGGTGAACTCATGCATTTTCAGATGTGGGGGGCACGCCTGTGTGTCTGTGTGCGACCCTGCTTTATGCACACGTGTGCCCGTGTTTTTCAGACTCGTGTGTGTGTCTGTGTGGAAGCACACCCTAGCCCGTGTGTGTCCCTGTGGACGCCCGTGTTTTAGATCGGTGACTATGTGTGCACTTGTGTGCCACCCTGCCTGGATGCACGTGTGTACACACGTGTTTTTCAGACACTTGTGTAGGCATGTCCATGTGCAAGCACACCCTAGCCCATGTGTGTCCCTGTGAGTTCTGTGTTTTTGGTGCGTGGCCGCGTTGCATGTGTGTGCCACTCTGCACATGTGTACATATGTGTTTTTCAGACACGTGTGTGTGCGTGTCCGTGTGCACGCACGCCCTGGCCTGTGTGTGTCCGTGTGAGCACCCTTTTTTTAGATCCGTGACTATGTGTGCACGTGTGTGCCACCCTGCTTGTATGCACATGTGTGCACGCGTGTTTTTCAGACACGTGTGTATGCATGTCCATGTGCAAGCACGCCCTGACCCATGTGTGTCCGTGTGGGCGCCGTGTTTTTGGTGCGTGGCTGCGTTGCATGTGTGTGCCACCCTACACATGTGTGCATACGTGTTTTTCAGACACGTGTGTCCATGTGCATGCACACCCTGGCCCGTGTGTGTCCGTGTGAGCACCCTTTTTTTAGATCCGTGACTGTGTGTGCACTTGTGTGCCACCCTGCTTGTATGCACATGTGTACATGCATGTTTTTCATGCACGTGAATGTGTGTGTCCATGTGCACGCACTCTTTGGCGTGTGTGTGTCCGTGTGGACGCCCGTGTTTTAGACCCGTGACTGTGTGTGCATGTGTGTCCCACCCTGCTTGTATGCATATGTGTACACGTGTGTTCTTCAGACACATATGTTTGCGTGTCCATGTGTAAGCATGCCCTGGCCCGTGTGTGTCCATGTGAGCTCCCGTGTTTTAGATATGCAATTGTGTGTGCACTTGTGTGACACCCTGCTTGTATGCACATGTGTGCATACGTGTTTTTCAGACACGTGTGTGTCCAGGTGCACGCACGCTCTGGCCTGTGTGTGTCCGTGTGGACGCCTGTGTTTTAGACCCGTGACTGTGTGTGCATGTGTGTCCCACCCTGCTTGGATGCATGTGTACACGCGTGTTTTTCGTGTGTGTGCGTGTCCGTGTGGGCGCCGTGTCTCGGCGCGTGTCCGTGTGGGCGCCCGTGTCTCGGCGCGTGGCTGTTACCTGCTGCGTCGTCACCTGGTACTGGAAGCCCGTCTGGAGGCGGCTGGACACGGCCCAGCGCAGCTCGGCCCGGGAGCGGTTGCAGGTGCTGCTGAGGTTGCCGGCACTCAGTCGCTCTGCGGCGGGCAGACGCGGGCCCTGGTCAGCCCCCCGCGAGCCACGGGACCCGCCCGCGCACGCCCCGCAGCCCCACAGACACGGGAGGACACGGGAGGACACGGGAGGACTCGCGGCCACGTGGGCGGGACCAGCGCGCGTCTCTGGCAATTGCAGCTTCGGACCACAGGGAGGAGCCGTCGCACCCAAAGGACTTTCTCTCCTCCCGTCCTCCCTCCCTCCATCCCTCTCTCCCTCTCTCTTCCTTTCTTTCCTTTCTCTCCTTCCTCCTCCTTCCCTTCCTCCCATCCTTCCTCCCATCCTTCCTTCCTCTTTCTTTCTTTCTTTCTTTCTTTCTTTCTTTCTTTCTTTCTCTCTTTCTTTCTCCTTCCTTCCTTCTTCCTTCCTTTCTCTTTCTCTTTCTTTCTCTTTCCCTCTTTCTCTTTTTCTTTCTTCCTTTCTTCCTTTCTTTCTTTGTTTCTCTTTCTCTCCGTCCTCCCTCCCTTCCTCCCTTCCTCCCTCCCTTCTCTTCCTGCCTTCCTTTCTCTTTCTTTCTTCCTTTCTTTTCTCTCCGTCCTTCCTTCCTCCTTCCTCCATCCCTCCCTCCTAAGTTCCTCTCTCCCTTCCTTCATTCCTCCCTTCCTCCCTCCCTTCCTTCTTTCCTTCCTCCTTCCTCCTTCCTTCCTTCCTTCCTACCTTCCTACCTTCCCTTCCTCCTTCACTTCTTTCCATTCTCTTCCTCTTTTCCTTCCTTCCCTCCCTCTCTCCCTTCTCCTTTTCCTTCCTTCCCCTTCTCTTTCCTTCCTTTCTTTTCCTCCCTTTTTTCCTTTTTTCTTTGTTTCTCATCTTTTATTCTGTTTTTCCTTCTTCCCTTGTTTTGCTCCTTATCTCTCTTCCTTTTATCCTCCCTCCCTCCCTCCCTCCCTCCCTCCCTCCCTTCCTTCCTTCCTTCCTTCCTTCCTTCCTTTCTTCCTTCCTTCCTTCCTTTTCTACCTTTCTCTTTTGTCCTTTTTTGCCTTTTCTCCTTCTGCCTTCTTTCTTGCTTGCTTTTTTTCCTTTTTCTTTCTTTCTTGGTCTTAGTTTTTCTTTTCTTCATCTACTCTTTCTTTCACTCTTTGTAGTTCTTCCTTCCTCTTTCATCTTTTAGCAGGTTGGGTGTTTTGCCTTGCACACAGCCAGTCTGGGTTCAATCCCCGGCATCACCCCTGGGTACAGACCCAGGAATAACCCGTGTGCACAAACAGGTGTGGCCCCCCCAAAAACAAACACGATAAAAAAATGAAGAGAGTGTGTTAGGGCATTTGCCTGGCACACAGCCGACCTGGGTTCGATTCCCGGCATCCCCTAGGGTCCCCCGAGCACCGCCAGGAGTGATTCCTGAGTGCGGAGTCAGGAGGAACCCCTGAGTGTCACCAGGTAGGACCCAAAAGAAAGAAAAGAAAGAGAGAAAGAAAGAAGAAATGAAAGAAAGAAAGGAAGAAAGAAAGAAAAAAGAGAAAAAGAGAGGAAGAGACAAAGAAAAAGAGGAAGGGAGGAAGGATGGAAGGGAGGAAGGAAGGAAGGAAGAAGGGAAGGAAGGAAGGAAGGAAGGAAGGAAGGAAGGAAGGAAGGGAGAGAGAGGGGCTGGAGTGATAGCCCATTGGGGAGGGTGTTGACCTTGCACGCGGCCGACCCGGGTTCAATTCCCAGCATCCCCGAGGGTCCCCCGAGCACCGCCAGGAGGAGTCATTCCTGAGTACAGAGCCAGGAGGGACCCCTGAGCATCGCCGGGTGGGACCCATCAAGAAAGAAAGGAAAGAAAAAGAGAAAGAAGGGAAGGAGGGAAGGAGGGAGGGAGGGAAGAAGGGAAAGAGGGAGGGAGGGAGGGAGGGAGGGAAGGAAGGAAGGAAGGAAGGAAGGAAGGAAGGAAAAAGAAAGGAGGAAAGAAAGAAAGAGAGGAGAGGAAGGAAGAAAGGAAGGAAAGAAAGAAAGAAGGAAAAAAGGAGGGAAGGAAGGAAAGAAGGAAGGAAGGAAGGAAGGAAAGAGAAAGAAAGACAGACAGAAAGAAAGAAGAAAAGGAAGGAAGGAAGGAAGGAAGAAAGGAAAAAGAGAAAGAGGAGAAAAAGAAAGAGAGAAGGAGAGGAAGGAAGAAAGGAAGAAGGAAAGAAAGAAGGAAAAAAGGAGGGAAGGAAGGAAAGACAGAGAAAGAGAGAAGGAAAGAAAGAAAGAAAGAAAGAAAGAAAGGAAAGGGAGGGAGGGAAGGAAGGAAGGAAGGAAGGAAGGAAGGAAAGAAGGAAGGAAGGAATGAAGAGAGAGGGGCTGAAGTGATAGCCCAGCGTGGAGGGCATTTGCCTGGCACGCGGCTGACCCGGGTTCGATTCCCAGCATCCCCTAGGGTCCCCCCGAGTACCACCAGGAATCATTCCTGAGTGCAGATCCAGGAGTGGCCCCTGAGCATTGCTGGGTGGGACCCAAAAAAGAAAGGAAAGAAAGAAAGAAAGAAAGAAAGAAAGAAAGAAAGAAAGAGGGAGGGAGGGAGGGAGGGAAGGAAGGAAGGAAGGAAGGAAGGAAAAAGAAAGGAGGAAAGAAAGAAAGAGAGGAGAGGAAGGAAGAAAGGAAGGAAAGAAAGAAAGAAGGAAAAAAGGAGGGAAGGAAGGAAGGAAGGAAAGAAGGAAGGAAGGAAGGAAGGAAAGAGAAAGAAAGACAGACAGAAAGAAAGAAGAAAAGGAAGGAAGGAAGGAAGGAAGGAAGAAAGGAAAAAGAGAAAGAGGAGAAAAAGAAAGAGAGAAGGAGAGGAAGGAAGAAAGGAAGAAGGAAAGAAAGAAGGAAAAAAGGAGGGAAGGAAGGAAAGACAGAGAAAGAGAGAAGGAAAGAAAGAAAGAAAGAAAGAAAGAAAGGAAAGGGAGGGAGGGAAGGAAGGAAGGAAGGAAGGAAGGAAGGAAGGAAAGAAGGAAGGAAGGAATGAAGAGAGAGGGGCTGAAGTGATAGCCCAGCGTGGAGGGCATTTGCCTGGCACGCGGCTGACCCGGGTTCGATTCCCAGCATCCCCTAGGGTCCCCCCACTGAGCACCGCCAGGAGTGATCCCTGAGTGCAGAGCCAGGAGGGACCCCAGAGCATCGCCAGGTCGGACCCAAAAGAAAGAAAAGAAAATGAAGAGAAGGGGTTCCAGCCCGCACACCCAGCCCTTGTCCCACAGAGCCCCCCGCACAAAAGCAGGGGACCCAAGGGGGCCACTCCGGGACGCTGGGACCACACAGGCTTCTGCCTCCTCTGTGGCCTCACCAGTTGCCTTCAACAAATGCCCGGCGAGCTCTGAATTCACAGGCTGACCCCTGAGCCCTCGGGGGTCTCCCAGTGGGTGAGGGCATCTGGGTCACAGGGAGAGTCAGACGAGACCCCCTACATCCAACTCCGCTCGGGATTACCCAGGGGCAGCCGCCTGGTCTTGAGTCCGAACCCCAGTTCCCCCACATGCCGCCAGTCCAACCTCTGCGCCAACCAACATCACCCAGCCGCCGGGCAGTCAGGCGTGCGTGTGCCCACAGCCCCCGTCCGACCCCCGACCCCCACCGCCTCTGGAACAACAGGGACCGTCCATGCCCTTCGCGATGGAGGACGAGGAGGGGCCACACTCACCGATCTCGGGCAGCGGGTGCAGGACCTCGGAGCACGGCACGGGCCCCTCCGCGCTGCTGCCGCTGACCCAGAAACGCTGGAGGTTCCCAGAGGCCCCGGAGAAGCCACTGAAGTCGCAGGCGACGTGCACGCCCCGGGGGTCCTTGCTGTAGTGCTGACACGCCCGCACCCGCCGCGTCCTAGGGGAGCACCGGACGCCGAGTCTGTCTCAGGGCTCACCCGCCTCTCTCCCTCCTTCCCACACTCCCACCCACGGCCACGTACCTCAGGTCCTCCCAATGCAGGTGGTACTGCGTGTCGCCGGGGGCCGCGGGGCCGACGTCCCAGGAACATGTGACTGTATCCACCTCGTGCACCCAGCAGCTCAGGTGCTCGGCCGCGGACCCCGGGATCCCGTCTGCCACGGCCCCCGTGGGAGAGGAGAGGATGGGGGGTGGTGTTGGATGGGCGGGGTCCGGGCCGTGACCCAAGGCGTCCCAGAGTATTGGAGCACCAGGCAACAGTCACGCCTGTCTGCGTGTTTGTGTTTGGGCCATGCCCAGCGGTGTTCAGGGCTGACTCCTGGCTCTGTGCTCTGGGATGACTCCTGGCTCTGTGCTCAGGGCTGACTCCTGGCTCTGTGCTCAGGACTGACTCCTGGCTCTGTGCTCTGGGCTCACTCCCGGCTCTGTGCTCAGGGCTGACTCCTGGCTCTGTGCTCAGGACTGACTCCTGGCTCTGTGCTCAGGGCTGACTCCTGGCTCTCTGCTCAGGGCTGACTCTTGGCTCTGTGCTCAGGGCTGACTCCTGGCTCTGTGCTCAGGGCTGACTCCTGGCTCTGTGCTCAGGGCTAACACCCGGCTCTGTGTTCAGGCTGACTCCTGGCTCTGTGTTCAGGGCTGACTCCTGGCTCTGTGCTCAGGGCTGACTCCTGGCTCTGTGCTCAGAACTGACTCCTGGCTCTGTGCTCAGGGATGACTCCTGGCTCTGTGCTCAGGGCTGACTCCTGGCTCTGTGCTCAGGGCTGACTCCCTGTGGGGCTTGGGGGACCCCAGGGGATACCGGGGATCGAACCTGGGTCAGTTCCGTGCAAAGCCAGGGATGTACCTGCTATGCTATGCCTCCGCCCCAACATTCATGCTGCTGTTAACACGTTAACATGGGGCATAGGAAAAGAGAGGAGAAAAGAGGGAAAAGCCAAGAACGAGGGAAACTAGAAGGAGAGGAAAGAAAATGAAAGAGAAGAAAAGCAATAAAATGAAAGAAGAGAAGAAGGGAAAAGGGAAAAAGAAAAAAAAAGCAAACTAAGATAAATGGGGGAAGGGCTGGAGCGATAGCCCAGCGGGGAGGGCGTTTGCCTGGCATGCGGCCGACCTGGGTTCAATTCCCAGCATCCCCTGGGGTCCCCCGAGCACTGCCAGGAGTCATTCCTGAGTGCAGAGCCAGGAGGAACCCCTGAGCATCGCCGGGTGGGACCCCAAAAAGAAAGAAAGAAAAAAAGAATGAAGGGAAGGAGAAAAGGAGGGAGGGAGAAAGGGAGAGAGAGAGGGAAGAGAGGGAGGGTGGGAGGGAAGGGTGGAAGGAAGGAAGGAAGAAAGGGAGAGAAAGAAACAAAGAAAAAAGTAGACGAAGAAAGAAATAGAGAAAGAAAGAACAAAAGAAAGAAAAAAGGAAAGAAGGAAGGAGAAAGAGAGAAAGAAAGAAAAAGGAAAGAAAGACAAAAAGAAAGAAAGGAAGAGAGAAAGAAAAAAGAAAAAGAAAAAACAAGGAAGAAAGAAGGAAAGAGAAAGAATGAAAGGAAGGAAGGAAGGAGAGAAGGAGAGGAGGAAGGGAAGGAAGGAAGGAAGGAAGGAAGGAAGGAGGGAGAGAAGGAACCACCGAGCTCCGCCAGGAGGAAGGAAGGAAGGAAGGAAGGAAGGAAGGAAGGAAGGAAGGTCCATACAGATCCCAACATCACAGGAAACAGAAAGAAAGAAAGAAAGAAAGAAAGAAAGAAAGAAAGAAGAGATAGGAAGGAAGGAAGGAAGGAAGGGGAAGGAAGGAAGGAAGGAGGGAGGGAGGGAGGGAGGGAGGGAGGGAAGGAAGGAAGGAAGGAAGGAAGGAAGAGGGGCTGGAGTGATAGCCCAACGGGGAGGGCATTGCCCTGGCACACGGCCGACCCAGGTTCGATTCCCAGCATCCCATGGGGTCCCCCAAGGACCGCCAGGAGTAATTCCTGAGTGCAGAGCCAGGAGGGACCCCTGAGCATTGCCGGGTGGGACCCCAAAAGCATAATAAAGAAAAGAAAGAGAGGAAGGAAGGAAGGAAGGAAGGAAGGAAGGAAGGAAGGAAGATAAGAATTGAAAAGGGAAATTGAAAAGAAAAAGAGCAAACTAAATGGGAGAAAAATAACAAAAGACACAAATGACAGAAAAAAAGAGAAAGGAAGATAAAGTAATGGAAGAGAAAAAAGAAGAAGAAAAAGAAACGAGGAGGGCCAGAGTGGTAGCACAGTGGGTTGGGCATTTGCCTGGCATGCAGCTGACCCAGGTGTGATGGTGGGCACCCCCTAGACCCACGGGAGTGATTTCTGAGTGCAGAGACAGGAGTCAGCCCTGAGCACTGCAGGGTGTGTCCCCCCCCAAATAAAACAAAATGATTAAAAAAGAAAAAAAGAGAAAAGAGGACAAAAGATAAAGAAAAAAATGAGAAGAGAGAAAACACTAATTTTTAAAATGAAAGAAGAAAGGACAAAAAAGAAAAGAAAATGAGAAAAAAAGATAAAAGAGAAGGAGAAAGAAAATCAAAAGCAAAAGAATAGAAGATGTCCGGAAAAAAAAAATGGGAAACAAAGTCAGCAAAGGAAAAAGGATTAAAAGAAAAGCAAAAGAGAAAAAAGGGAAGAAAAGAAAGAAAGCCATGAGCAGGGAAGAAAGGAGGGAAGCGGAACAAGAGAAAAAACGGGGGGAAAATGGAAGAGAAAAAAAGAAAAGGAAGGAAAAGAAGAAAAAACAGAAGAACCGAGAGAAGAAAGGCAAAAAGAGAAAAAAGAGAGACGAGAAAAGCAAATGGGGTGCGCGTGTTTCTCGTTCCCCGATTCCCTGACTTTCACGCAGTCCACGAAAGCACAAGGTCTTTGCTATCTGGCAGGATTGGGGGTCGGGGGAGGAAGCCCCCCTCGGGCGCGGCCCCTCACCAGGCAGAGGGTGGAGGATCGAGGCGGAGAAGCGTGGCTCCCGGGTCGTCCGCACGGTGAAGTTGGTGGGCTGGCACATGGGCAGGAAGGGGTACTGGCAGTGGCTCCGCGCCGTGGCCTGGCAGACAGGGGACGGATGCTGGGCTTAGAGGGTGCACGTGGCTGGGCGTGGCGGCTGTCTCGTCAGGCACGATTGTCCCCGAGCGAGCATCGTGGTGTGTGCCGACCCGGATGCAGCCCCCGAACGTGGGCACCCTCTGCTCAGCGCCCTGCCTGGGGAGAATGCAGTGCCCAGTGTGCACCGGCCCACGTGGACACGTGGCATGTGGACACGTGGCATGTGGTATGTGGACACGTGGCACGTGGATACGTGGCACATGGACAAGTGGCACTTGGACATGTGACACGTGGCATGTGGACACTTGGATTGTGGCACATGGCACGTGGACATGTGCACATGGAAATGTGGCATATGTCACATGGCATGTGGACACATGGACACATGGCACGTGGACATGTGGCACTTGGACATACAACACGTGTCGTGGACACATGGCATGTGCACACAGCATGTGGCACATGGATGTGTGACGTGGCATGTGGCACACGGAAATGTGGCACATATCACGTGACATATGGACAAGTGGCACTTGGACATGTGGCATGTGGGCACTTGGATGTGTGGCACATGGCACGTGGACACGGCATGTGGCACGTGGACAAGTGCACATGGAAATGTGGCATATGTCACATGACACGTGGACAAGTGGCACTTGGACATGTGACATGTGGCATGTGGACACTTGGATACGTGGCACGTGGACACGGCATGTGGCATGTGAACATGTGACATAGCACGTGCCACATGGAAATGTGGAATATGTCACGTGACATGTGGACACGTGAGTGCGTGGCACATATCATGTGACACATGGATAAGTGGCACTTGGGCACGTGACACGTGGCATGTGGACACATGGCACGTGAAACGGCACGTGGGCACAGCAGGCGGGACATGGACATGTGATGTGGCACGTGGCACATGGAAATGTGGCATGTGGACACGTGGCCCGTGGCAAAGTAGAGGGTGCTGTGGCCGCCACCACGGTCACTGCTATTCTTGTCCACGGAGCAGGGAAGTCCGAATTCCATGTTTAAAAGTCTCTGCTTGGGAGCTGGAGCGATAGCCCAGCGGGGAGGGCGTTTGCCTTGCACGTGGCCAACCCGGGTTCGATTCCCAGCATCCCCTAGGGTCCCCCCCGAGCACTGCCAGGAGTGATTCCTCAGTGCAGAGCCAGGAGGAACCCCTGAGCATCGCCGGGTGGACCCCAAAGGCAATAAATAAATAAATAAATAAATAAAAGTCTGTGTGGTTAAGAAGAGACGGGACACGCAGGGGGAAGGGTGGAGTCGGGCTTCTCTGCCCCGCCGTGGGTGGAGAGAACCACGCGAGCTGGTGATGGGGTGGGGGAGGGGACGCGGGAAGGGGGAACACAGGTGGTCTCGCGATGGGCGAGAGAGGGAGGGAAGAACGGGCCCCCGGGCACACGAGGAGCGTCAGAGCGGGGCGTTGCCGACCTCCCTCTTGACCCCTGGGCACAGGAAGTGGGGGGACGGGGAAGGGGCCACGGCGAGAGGGGGCACGGGAGGTCACAGGGCCTTGGGGGACGCGGGACAGCTGCGGTGGTGTCAGTGTGTGTGGCAGCGATTTCTCAGAAGCAGGAGGGGAAGGGTGTGTGCCCGCAGAAAAGGAGAAGCTTCCAGAGAAGGCCACGGCCCAGATAAGCGCGCCCAGAAACGCCCGGAGACCGAGGCCAGACCCGCAGGGCACGGCTCCAGCCACGGGCGCCTCAGTCTGGGGGCAGAGACCGGTGGGTTTTGTTGAGCCCAGAGTGGCAGGGCCAAGTGGGGTCGCCCGTGTCTTAGCCCCGGAGGTGCAGAGCTGGGACCTTTGCACCCGGCACCCCCTGTGTCCTGCCCGTTCTGTCTCTCTCTGTGCCTCTCTCTCTCTGTCTCTCTTTCTCCTTCTGACTCTCTGTCTCCCTCTTTCTCTGTCTTTCTGTCTTTCTCTGTCACACTTTTTTTTCATTTCCATTCCTCTCTCTCTATTCATCTGTCTCTCTCTGTCTTTCTGTCTCTTTCTCTCTCTCTCTCTCTTTCTCTCTGTCTCTCTGTCTCTGTGCCTCTCTTTCTTTCCCTCTATCTATCTATTGTCAGCGTGTCCGGCAGCTCAGAATGGGACCCTGGTACCCGCCTGCTCACACACGGCACACGGGGCCTGGGTCTCTGAGGCTGCATGAGCCACACATGGCCAGACGTGG
The DNA here is from genome assembly GCF_029834395.1 of Sorex fumeus. Classification (NCBI taxonomy): domain Eukaryota; kingdom Metazoa; phylum Chordata; class Mammalia; order Eulipotyphla; family Soricidae; genus Sorex; species Sorex fumeus. Next base: position 36,869 of record NW_026606415.1, on the reverse strand, counting down.
CCAGTCTCCAGTGTCCACCTGCTCACACATAGCTCACAGAGTCCAATCTCTGAGGTTAGATAAGCCATGCGCGGCCAGTAGTGGCCACTCCAGTACCCACCCACTCACACACAGCTCATGGAACCTGGGTCTCAGAAGTTGGACGGGCCACACGTGGGCAGCCAATGTGGCCAGCCCACACGTGGCCAGCAGTGACCACTCCAGTACCCATCCACTCACACACCGCTCATGGAACCAGGGGTCTCGGAAACCAGACGAGCCACATGTGGCCAGCCACACGTGGTCAGCAGTGACCAGTCCAGCCAGATGTGCCACACGTGGCCAGCCAATGTGGCCAGCCACTTGTGGCCAGCAGTGACCACTCCAGTACCCACCCACTCACACACAGCTCATGGAACCGGGGGTCTCAGAAACCAGACGAGCCACACGTGGCCAGCCACATGTGGCCAGCAGTGACCACTCCAGTACCTTCCCACTCACACAGCTCACAGGGCGTGACCTCTGAGACCGGACAAGCCACATATGGCCAGCAGTGACCAGTCCAGTCCCCACCCGCTCACACACAGCTCACGGAACTTGGGTCTCAGAAGTTGAATGAGCCACACGTGGTCAGCCACACGTGGCCAGCCCACATGCGGGCAGCAGTGACCAATCCAGTGCCCACCCACTCACACACAGCTCATAGAACCTGGGTATCGGAAGCCAGACGAGCCACATGTGGTCAGCCAACGTGGCCAGCCACACGTGGCCAGCAGTGATGTACCTTCCCACTCACACAGCTCACAGGGCCTGACCTCTGAGAGAGACTGGACAAGCCACATGTGGCCAGCAGTGACCAGTCCAGTACCCACCCGCTCACACACAACTCATGGAACTTGGGTCTCAGAAGTTGAATGAGCCACACGTGGTCAGCCACACGTGGCCAGCCTGCACGTGGCCAGCCCACATGCGGGCAGCAGTGACCAATCCAGTGCCCACCCACTCACACACAGCTCATAGAACCTGGGTATCGGAAGCCAGACGAGCCACATGTGGTCAGTCAACGTGGCCAGCCACACGTGGCCAGCAGTGATGTACCTTCCCACTCACACAGCTCACAGGGCCTGACCTCTGAGAGAGACTGGACAAGCCACATGTGGCCAGCAGTGACCAGTCCACTACCCACCTGCTCACACACGGCTGACAGATCCGAATCTCTGAGGTTGCATGAGCCATACGTGGCTGGCCGTGGTGGCCAGTGCTTCCACGCCTGACGGGGACAGACACGGAAAGGGGTCCCGAGCCGGGCAGCCTGGCCAGGGACGCTCACCTTGCGGACACTCCCCAAGCCGCTGATGCAGACGACGTCCGTGATGTTGTCCCAAAGGTCCCACGTGAGTCTCCTCTGAGCTGGGTCCATGCGCAGATTCCAGATGGGTGGGTCGGACTCTGCCAGACCTGCAGGGGGTGGGGGACAGTCAGGGCCACTTCCTGGACACCTGCCGGCAGCGAATGTGCCCTACAGGGGAGCACATGTGGTCCCCCAAGCAAGCGCACACACTGGAGGGGTTACGGCCGTTACTCCGCGTGCAACCGAGTCCAGCGTCCTGTGTGGCTGGGCACGGTGCCCTGAGCACACCAGGGTGGCGGTTGGTCCATGCCGGCTGTGGCACAAAGCTCCCGACGGCCCCAAACACACACACAGACACACACACACACACATACATAGACACAGGAAAAATAAACCCCCAAAACTGGGCAGCAGAGATAATGCAGCGTTAAGGCTTCTGGGGCGGAGACCCAGCTCCGTGCGATTGCCCCAGGCCAGAAGTGACGCAGAGCACAGAGCCGGGAGTCAGCCCTGAGCGCAGAGCCGGGAGTCAGCCCTGAGCACTGAGCCCGGAGTCAGCCCTGAGCTCAGAGCCAGGAGTCAGATGTGAGCACTTAGCTGGGAATCAGCCCTGAGCACAGAGCCGGGAGTCAGCTCTGAGCACAGAGCTGGGAGTCAGCCCTGAGCACTAAGCTGGGAGTCAGCCATGAGCACTTAGATGGGAGTCATCCCTGAGCACAGAGCCGGGAGTCAGCCATGACGTCCATCATCCCCTCCCTGAGCTCAGGCACGGGCAGAGCCCAAGGCGTCCACTAGGCATTGTCCACTCCCAGCCGGTGTCCAGCTAAGCCCTGCAAGCCCCCTCTGTGTCACGGCCGAGCCTCTCTCCAAGACCCCCGCCCCCCAGGGGTCACTCCCGCCCGGCGCCCTCCCCCTTGGTCCTGCCGGCCACCTACCCTGGTCAGCGGCGGCGTGGGGCGGGCTGTGGGCGGCCGCCAGGAGCATCCACAGCCAGAGGACGGCCACAGAGAGGACGGAGGCGGCCACAGGAGGGCTGGACGCTGCAAGAGAAAGGAGGAAGAGGCTGGCCAGGGGGGCTCGGGGTGGGGTGGACACGGGTCACTGTCACAGAGGAGGGGGGGCCCGGGGGATGGGACGGCGGGGAGGGCGGGAGGGTGGTGGCCGGCTTGCAGCTGACCCAGGCCAGAGTCCGGCATCGCACTGGGTTCCGGGAGCAGGGGCCAGGAGCGATTCCTGAGCGAAAAGGGAGAGAGAGAGACAGAGACACAGAGAAAAAGACAGAGAGAGACAGAAGGAGACAGAGACAGAGACACAGAGACAGAGAAAAAGACAGAGACGGGAGACAGAGACAGAGAGATAGAGACAGAAAGAGGTAGAGATAGACAGACAGACATGGACAGAGAGGAAGAGACAGAGAGAAATAGAGACAGAGAGAGACCGAGAGAGACAGACAGAGACAGACAGAGATAGACAGAGACATAGAGAGGAAGAGAGGGAGAGACAGAGAGAGAGAAAGAGAGAGACAGAGAGACAGAGACAGAGAGACAGAGAAAAAGACAGAGAGAGACAGAAGGAGACAGAGACACAGAGACAGAGAAAAAGACAGAGAGAGACAGAAGGAGACAGAGACACACAGAGAGAGACAGAGATAGAGACAGAGAGACAGAGACAGAAAGAGGTAGAGATAGACAGAGACATGAACAGAGAGGAAGAGACAGAGAGAAATAGAGACAGAGAGAGACAGAGAGAGACAGACAGACAGAGACAGAGACAGACAGAGACATGAACAGAGAGGAAGAGACACAGAGAAATAGAGACAGAGACAGAGAGAGACAGACAGAGACAGAGACAGAGACATGGACAGAGAGGAAGAGACAGAGAGAAATAGAGACAGAGAGAGACAGAGAGAGAGACAGACAGAGACAGAGACAGACAGAGACATGGACAGAGAGGAAGAGACACAGAGAGACAGAGAGAGACAGAGAAAGAGACAGACAGAGATAGACAGAGACATAGACAGAGAGGAAGAGAGAGAAGAGAGGGAGAGACAGGGAGAGAGAAAGAGACAGAGAGACAGAGACAGGAGAGACAGAGAGAGGGAGGGAGACAGAGACAGAGAGAGGGAGAGAGAGACAGAGACAGAGAGGGAGGAAGGACAGAGAGAGAAACAGACAGAGACAAAGAGACAGAGAGAGAGGAAGAGGAAGAGAAAGAGGAGACAGAGAGTGAGAGGGATGAGGACCGAGAGAGGGAGAGACAGAGATAGAGACAGAGAGGCAGAGAGAGGAAGAGAGAGAGAAGGAGAAGAAGAGAGAGAGACAGAGAGAGACAGAGACGGGGAGATAGAGAGAGACGGAGAGAGACAGAGAGATGGGGAGGGAGAGAAAAAGGGAGGGAGAGAGGGAGGTGGAGAAAGGGAGAGAGAGAGGAGGGAGGGAGAGAGAGAGGGAGAGACCTCGTTGACAGGGGTTCCGTGTCCAACGCCACGTGGTCCCCGTGTGGTCGCCTGCTCTCCATGCAGGTCTTGGTGTCCTCACATGTGCTCACATGTCGTTCACACATGCCTGCACCCGTGAATCCTTTACGCCATCACGGCTGTGCACACACACGGGCCCACGAGATGTGCATGTGTGTGTCCACAGACGTGAGAAGTGTGGACGGCCACGTCTGTGCGTGCCTGTGTGCAGACGTCATGGGTGTGGACTGTTTTCTTGCATGCATGCATGCATGTGCACAGGGGTGCACGTGCCCGCGTGTGGCATGCCCACCATGTACTGGCCTGCGTGGACATCACATGGCCGTGTGCAAGCATGGCGACAGGTGTACAGGAGTGTGTACTCGTGTGTGTGTGTGTGCCCTGTGAATGCCTCACACCCTCAGCACTCTCCTCGAGTCCACACGTGGCAGCTCCACATGTCTGTCTGTCCATGCACATACATGCACTCACGTGTCAAAGCGTGCATAGATGCACCTGCATCTGTATGTGCATGTGTGTGTACCTATGTACATGTGTGTATGACTGTGGGTGGGTGTCCCCCGTGTGCCTGCGTGTCTGAGTGTGTGAACGGCCACGTACCCTTGTTTGTACGGGAGGACTCACATGTGCGTGTGCACGTATGTATCTCCGCCAGGTCACACCGGTGCCTGTGTGTGTGAGTGTGTGTCCATGGCTGTCAGTGTGTGAACACGCATACACACCCTGCTGATGCTCAGCGTGTGCATATGTGTACGGGTGTGTAGGAGTCTGTGTCTGCGTGCACGCATGTTCATGGTTATCTCGGTAGCCCTAGAACCCAGCTCTGCCGACATCCAGATGGCTCCGTGTGTGGAATCTGGACACATATGTGTGCCCATGTGTGGCATCTGGACATGTTTGTGCACCTGTGTGTGGCATCTGGACACACATGTGCACCTGAGTGTGTGGAAACTGGACATGTGTGTGCAACCGTGTGTTGGCATCTGGGCATGCATGTGCACCCGTGTGTTGGCACCTGGACATGCGTGTGCACTTGTGTGTTGGCACCTGGACATGCGTGTGCACTTGTGTGTTGGCACCTGGACATGCGTGTGCACCCATGTGTTGGCACCTGGACATGCATGTGCACCTGTATGTTGGCATCTGGACATGTGTGTGCACCCGTGTGTTGGCATCTGGATACACATGTGCACCCGTGTGTTGGCAACTGGACATGCATGTGCACCCATGTGTTGGCATCTGAACATGTGTGTGTGTACCTGTGTGCTGATATCTAGACATGTGTGTGCACCCGTGTGTTGGCATCTGCACATGCGTGTGCACCATGTGTGGCAACTGGACATGCGTGTGCACCCGTGTGTTGGCACCTGGACATGCATGTGCACCTGTGTGTTGGCACCTGGACATGTGTGTGCACCCGTGTGTTGGCACCTGGACATGTGTGTGCACCCGTGTGTTGGCACCTGGGCATGCGTGTGCACCCGTGGCTGCATCTACTTACAGAGCCGATTCTGCCCGCACCCACGTGACTCCACGGAGGGCGTCTCCACACATGGGGGCAGACGGTCACGGGGCCTGTGTCCTGCCTGATGTTCCCAGTCACCCGCCCTGGCGTGGAGCCCGCCTCACCCCCACCCCCACCCCCCACGATGCTCTTGGCTGCATCCGGGAAAGCCCGTGGGCAGTGGCCACTCAGGAAGGCCCAGGCCTCCGGGCGGGAAGGAAGCGGGAGCTGCAGGGGGAGCCAGGGGCCGTTTCCTCGAGCCCCAGTTACCGTAACTGACCCCGGCCCTGCCCCTGAGGGCCCCACGGGCCGGTCAGCTCGAGGCTGATGGTCGGACGCTGCCCCTGAGAAAGTCTCCCCCATCCACCACGACCCGTCCCTACCTCCCTCCCTCCCTCTCCCCATCTCTCTGTCTTTTTCTCTCCCTCTCTCCCTCTCTCCTTGTCTCCCTCTTTCTCTGCCTCCCTCTCTCTCCTTCTCTCTCCCTTCTTCTCTCTCTCCCTCTCATTCTCTCTCTCCCTCTCCCCCTCTCTCCTTCTCTCTCTGTCTCCCTCCCTCTCTCCCTCTCTCTTCCTCTCCCTCTGTCTCTGTCCCTCTCTCTTTCTCTTTCTCCCTCTCTCTCCCTCTCTCCCTCTCCTTCTCTCTCTCCCTCTCTCTCCTTCTCCCTCTTTCTCTCTCCCTCCCTCTCTCTCCCTCTCATTCTCTCTCTCCCTCTCCCCCTCTCTCCTTCTCTCTCTGTCTCCCTCCCTCTCTCCCTCTCTCTTCCTCTCCCTCTGTCTCTCTCTGTCCCTCTCTCTCCCTTTCTCTCTCCCTCTCTCCCTCTCTCTTCCTCTCTCTCTCCCTCTCCCTCTCCTTCTCTCTCTCCCTCTCTCCCTCTTCCTCTCTTCCTCTCTCTCCCCCTTTCTCTCTGTCTCCTTCTCTCTCTCCCTCCCTCTCTCTCCCTCTCCTTCTCTCTCTCCCTCTCCTTCTTTCTCTCTCTCCCTCTCTCTTCCTCTCCCTCTGTCTCTCTCTGTCCCTCTCTCTTTCTCTTTCTCCCTCTCTCCCTTTCTCTCCCTTTCTCTCTCCCTCTCTCTTCCTCTCTCTCTCCCTCTCCCTCTCCTCTCTCTCCCTCTCTCTCTCCCTCTCTCCCTCTCCCTCTCTTCCTCTCTCTCCCCCTTTCTCTCCGCCTCCTTCTCTCTCTCCCTCTATCTTCCTCTCCCTCTCTCTTCTTCTCCCTCTTTCTCTCTCTCCCTCCCTCTCTCTCCCTCTCCTTCTCTCTCTCCCTCTCCTTCTTTCTCCCTCTCCCTCTCTCTCTCTCTCTCTTTCTCTCTCTGTCCCTCCACCTCTGCCCTTCTCTTTCTCCACTTTCATTCCAATTTCATTTCCGCCTGAGGACTTTCTCGGGGGCCCAACGGGGCAGCCTGGGGCAGCTTCAGCACTAGGCCAGCCCTTGGCCGGGATTCGACCCTGGGTTGTCTCGGGACAGCCGTGATCATCACGGGCTCATTTTCTCCGTGTCCTTCAAAGTGCTCCCAGAGCGAGTCCCTCTCTGGACACTCCCCCGGGGAAGTCTGCATTCTCTCACCCGGCCGGTCCTCCTTGTCTCCGTGACGATGACAACAGGGTGACCCCCCAAGCTGGGCTTCTGGGGAGAGTCTGAGCTAGACCCCGAGTCCCTCCGTCTCGACAGACCCCCCGCCAGTGAGAATCTCCGTGTGCACACACCCCAGGGTCCGAGGAAGGAGCTCCGGGCGGGTCCCTGTCCCCAGGAGGGAGGCAGAGCGGCAGGATGGCTCAGTGCTCAGTGGACACTGGTGGCCAGGGATCTGCAGGGAGGTGGCTGGACGGAGCCCCGCACGGGTGTGGTACTGACCAGACCCCTCCTGCCCCGTCTTCACGGACCCGTGCCAGGTTCGAGGCGATGCATTTGTTCGTGGGGGCGGGGTCATGCCTGAGGGGGCCTCCCCCCGGATCATTCCGGGGGCTGTGTGAGGGGCTGGGGTGGAGCTGGGGTCAACCGCTTGCCAGGCGAGTGCCCTGCCCGCTGTGATGATGACACAGTGACCGCAAGGAAACAAAGGCACAAGTTCCATCTGTGTCTCTCTGTCTCTCTCTTTTTCTCTCTCTCTGCCTCTGTTTCTTTTTCTGTCTCTCTCTGTCTTTCTGCCTCCGTCTCTCTTTATCTCTCTCTGTCTCTATCTCTGTCTCTCTATCTCTTTTTCTCTGTCTCTCTGCCTCTCTTTGTCTCTCACTTTTTCTCTTTGTCTCTGTTTCTCTTTTTTCTCTGTCTCTCTTTTTCTCTCTCTGTCTCTCTTCATCTGTTTCTCTGTTTCTCTGTCTCTCTTTTTCTCTCTCTCTATCTCTTTCTCTCTCTTTTTCTCTCTGTCTCTATCTCTCTCTTTTCTCTCTCACTCTGCCTCTATCTCTCTGCCTCTCTCTCTTTTTCTTTCTCTCTCTCTGTCTTTGTCTCTTTTTCCTCTCTCTGTGTGTCTCTGTCTCTCTCTTTTTCTTTCTGTCTCTGTCTCTCTCTGTCTGTTTCTCTCTCTCTTTCTGCCTCTCTCTGTCTCTCTCTTTATCTCTCTGTCTCTGTCTGTCTTTTCCTCTCTCTGTCTGTTTCCCTTTTTCTCTGTGTCTCTCTCTGTCTCTCTTTTTCTCTCTGTCTCTGTTTCTCTCTTTTTCTCTCTCTGTCTCTCTGCCTCTCTCTGTCTCTATTTCTCTCTTTTCTCTCTCTATCTCTGTCTCTGTCTCTTTTTCCTCTCTTTGTCTCTTTTTCTCTGTCTCTCTGCCTCTCTCTCTTTCTCTCTCCATCTCTCTGTCTCTCTCGTTTTCTGTCTCTCTGTTTCTCTTTTTCTCTGTCTTTCTTTTTCTTTCTCTGTTTCTGTTTCTCTCTTTCTCTCTCTCTCTGTCTCTCTGTTTCTCTCTGTATCTCTCTCTGTCTCTGTTTCTCTCTTTTTCTCTCTCTGTCTCTCTGCCTCTCTCTGTCTCTATTTCTCTCTTTTCTCTCTCTATCTCTGTCTCTGTCTTTTTTCCTCTCTCTGTCTCTTTTTCTCTGTCTCTCTGCCTCTCTCTCTTTCTCTCTCCATCTCTCTGCCTCTCTCATTTTCTTTCTCTCTGTTTCTCTTTTTCTCTGTCTTTCTTTTTCTTTCTCTGTTTCTGTTTCTCTCTTTTTCTCTCTCTCTCTGTCTCTCTGTTTCTCTCTGTGTCTCTCTCTGTCTCTGTTTCTCTCTTTTTCTCTGTCTCTGTGTCTCTCTGTGTTTCTCTCTGTTTCAGTTTCTCTCTTTCTCTCTCTCCCTGTCTCTCTGTTTCTCTCTGTCTCTCTCTTTTTCTATCTGTCTGTCTCTGTCTCTGTTTCTCTCTTTTTATCTCTCTGTCTCTGTCTGTCTGTCTGTCTGTCTGTCTGTCTCTCTCCCCCCCCCCCCCATGACGCAGGCACTGAATCCAAAGCTGGACACCTTGAAGGGTGAGAAACACGGTTCTCAGCTCCTGCGACAAGAAGTGGTTGCTTCAGCCCCCACCCCCCAAGAAATTTATCTCTCCTCCCAAGTAGAACCACGAACCCCCTCTGATTCCCGCACATCCGACTCGGTCGGCCAAGATGTTTCCTGAAAACCCCATCCACTTCCTGCGGGCCATGCCCCGTCCCTGAGGAAACGCAGAAACTTTGGGTGAGGGGCCGGACGGATAGCCCAGCGAGGAGGGCATTTGCCTGGCACGCGGCCAACCTGGGTTCGATTCCCAGCATCCCATAGGGTCCCCCGAGCACTGCCAGGAGGGATTCCTGAGCGCAGAGCCAGGAGGGACCCCTGAGCGTCGCCGGGTGGGACCCAAAAAGCAAAAAAAAAAAAAGGAACCAACTTTGGCATCAGTCACGGGCATGTGGGTTCCTGTAGATTTCATTTTAGCATCATTCTAACATTCTTCTTTCTGGGAAGAATGACGATTATTTTTGTAGACAGAACATTGATACTGCCAGAGTGTGTTTATTTTTATTCTTATTTTTTTTAACAATAGACGGAGACTTTATGAAAAGGGAGAAGAGCAGATTAAAAAAAAAAAGGCCGGACATCAAACTTCCAGAAAAATTTCATCCGAAGTGACAAAAGTCAATGAACTATCTCTGTAAACTCCAGAATTATTATTATTATTATTATTTTTATTATTATTATTATTTTGGCTTTTTGGGTCACAGGGCTGAACTCCCGGCTCTGCACTCAGGAATGACTCCTGGCGGTGCTCGGGGGACCCTAGGGGATGCCGGGAATCGAACCCGGGTCGGCCGCGTGCTAGGCCAACGCCCTCCCTGCTGTGCTATCGCTCCAGCCCCTCTCTCTTCCTTCCTTCCTTCCTTCCTTCCTTCCTTCCTTCTTTCCTTCGTCTCTCTTTCTTTGCTTGCCTTCCTTCCTTCCTTCCTTCCTTCCTTCCTTCCTTCCTTCCTTCCTTTCCCTTCCTTCCTTTCTTCCCTCCTTCCTTCCTCCCTCCCTCCCTCCCTCTCTCTCTCTTTCCCTTCCTTCCTTCCTTCCTTCCTTCCTTCCTTCCTTCCTTCCTTCCTTCGTTCGTCTCTCTGTGTCTGTCTCTCTCTCTTTTTCTTTTTGGGTCCCACCCGGCGATGCACAGGGGTTCCTCCTGGCTCTGCACTCAGGAATGACTCCTCCTGGCGGTGCTCGGGGGACCCTAGGGGATGCCGGGACTCGAACCCGGGTCTGCCACGTGCCAGGCCAACGCCCTCCCTGCTGGGCTCTCGCTCCAGCCCCTTCTTATGGTACTTTAAAAAAAATCCATTTGGCAATGTGTTATAACAAGCAACATCAATTATTTTGTGCCCGGAACAAAAAGAGAGAGAGAGAGAGTAAAAGAAAAGTAGGAGAGAGAGAAACTGTCCCACCGTGTGTGTGTGTGTGTGTGTGTGTGTGTGTGTGTGTGTGTGTGTACAACCTAGTATAGGACTAAGTTCTGAATGTTTCTGCATTCGGGAGGTGGGAGAAAAAAATATTTTCACAGGGCTGAAGCGATAGCACAGTGGGTAGGGCATTTGCCTTGCACGCGGCCGACCCGGGTTCGATTCCCAGCATCCCCTAGGGTCCCCCGAGCACCGCCAGGAGTCATTCCTGAGTGCAGAGCCAGGAGGAACCCCTGAGCATCCCCGGGTGGGACCCCAAAAAGGAAAAAAAAAAGATTTCACAGCACAATTGCCACCACCAAAGTGTCAAAATACTGGCCCTTGTCACCCACTCTCACCCGCCTCCCTGTTATAAAGTTTAATCCTGGGGTCACCCCCCTACCTTGTCCCTGTGTCTGCTTGCAACGCTCAGTACCAGCACCCTCATTGTTCTGCTCTGGTGAGAGCCGTGGCTGGGGGTGCAACCAGATGGCACGGGGCACCTGCCCTTCCCAAGCACCCTTCTTCCACGCCTCACCCCTCCGTGCTGCAGTGACAAAGGTCTTAGCTCCCTCCTAGTCCCTGGTACCTGCCCGGCCCACGCCCCTCCCCAACTCCCTCTGGTCAGCGTGACCCAGGGGCTGGCCATAAGCCCGGTGGGAAAGCCTCGGTTCCCCGAGGGTCTGTGGCGAAACAGCTGGGTGTGGGTTGCACCAGGGAGGTGTAGGGTGAAGAAGCCCTTGGATGGCCAGAGAGGCCGCGTGTGTGGACTGCCCAGGGCGGGCAAAAGCAGTGGACCGCCGACCATGAAACCCGTTGGCGGAACGTCCATTAAAGCAGCATCTAACTGAACTGTGGGCAGCAGACAGTGGTGTCCACTCAAAGCACCAGGGAAAGCCGCTCACAGCTGGACACAGTGTCCACTAAAAGCACCGGTGAAAGCTGCTCACAGCCAGACACAATGTCCACTCAAAGTACCAGTGAAAGCCGCTCACAGCCAAACACAGTGTCCACTATAAGCTCCAGTGAAAGCCGCTCACAGCCAGATACGAGTGTCCACTCAAAGCTCCAGTGAAAGCTGCTCACAGTCAGACAAGGTGTTCACTCAAAGCATCAGTGAAAGCCGCTCACAGCCAGACACAGTGTCCACTCAATGCACCAGCAAAAACCACTCACAGCCAGACACAAGTGTCCATTCAAAGCACCAGTGAAAGCCGCTCACAGCCAGATGCGAGTGTCCACTCAAAGCACCACTGAAAGCTGCTCACAGCCAGAAATTATCATCCAGTAAAAGCACCAGTGAAAACCACTCACAGCCAGACACAGTGTCCACTTAAAGCACCACTGAAAGCTGCTCACAGCCAGACACAGTGTCCACTTAAAGCAACAGTGAAAGCCACTCATGGCCAGACAGGAGTGTCCACTGAAAGCACCACTGAAAGCTGCTCACAGCCAGAAATTAGCATCCAGTAAAAGCACCAGGGAAAGCTGTCCACAGCCAGACACAGTGTCCACTCAAAGCACCAGTGAAAGGCGCTCATAGCCAGACAGGAGTGTCCACTAAAAACACCAGCGAAAACTGTCCACCGCCACAAATTAGCATCCAGTAAAAGCACCAGGGAAAGCTGTCCACAGCCAGACAAAGTGTCCACTCAAAACACCAGTAAAAACCACTCACAGCCAGACACACTGTCCACTCAAAGCACCAGTGAAAGCTGCTCACAGCCAGACACAGTGTCCACTAAAAGCAACAGTGAAAGTCATTCATGACCAGACAGGAGTGTCCACTCAAAGCACCAGTGAAAACCACTCACAGCCAGACACGAGTGTCCATTCAAAGCACTGGGGAAAGCTGCTCATAGCCGGACACAGTGTCGACTCCAAGCACCAGTGAAAACCACTCACAGCCAGACATGAGTGTCTATTCAAAGCACCGGGGAAAGCTGCTCACAGCCAGACACAGTGTCCACTACAAACACCAGGAAAAGCCGCTCATAGCTGGATAACAGTGTCCACTAAAAGCACCAGTGAAAGCCACTCACGGCCAAACACAGTGTCCACTCAAAGCACCAGTGAAAGTCGCTCACAGCTGGACAGTGTCCACTCAAAGCACTGGTAAAGCTGCTCACGGCCAGACACAGTGTCCACTCAAAGCACCAGGGAAAGCCGCTCACAGCCAGACACAGTGTCCACTATAAGCACAAGGGAAAGCCGCTCATAGCCGGATGCCAGTGTTCACTCAAAGCACCAGGGAAAACTGCTCACAGCCGGACACATTGTCCACTAAAGCACCAGGGAAAGCCACTCACAGCCGGACACAGTATCCAGTAAAAGCACCAGTGAAACGTGTCCACAGCCAGAAAGCAGCCTCCACTACAGTGTGGACAACCCCCAGGGTCCGAGGAAGGAGCTCCGGGCAGGTCCCCGTCCCCAGGGGGCTGCAGCCAGTGTGTGGGGAAGTCCGGGGGGGAGGGGTCCTACCTGGCATACTCGAGCCCAGCCGGTGCCTGCCCGGCTTCAGGCGTCCCGAGAGTCCAGAGAGTGAGTGTCCTCTTTGGCGGATGCAGAGCCTAGAGCCTGTGTGTGCGTCTGTGTGTGCGTGTGTGTGTGTGTGTGTGTGTGTGTGTGTGTGTGTGTGTGAGACCCCGCCCGCTGCCCCGTGCTGACCCCTGCTGGCCACTTGCTACCCTCCTTCCCTCCCTCCCGCCCACAGGAACACGGAGTTGTCCTCAGCCCGGCCCGGCCCGCCCCTTCCAAAGGGCCCTTTCCGCTTCTGCTTGGCTGCAGTTCATTTTTCTTTCCTCTTTCTTGCAAGCTGAGCCAGCGGTCACTCTCGCCGGACAGACCCCCGGCAGGCAGTGGACAGGGGAGCAGCGGCCAGGGTCCCCGGCAGACCCTCCTCCTCCCCTCGGCCGCTTCTTCGCTTCCTCCTCCTCTTCCTCATTGTCTTTGTCCTCCTCCTCCTCCTCCTCCTCCTCCTCATTTTTCTCATTTCTCTTCTCCTCCTCCTCTTCCTCCTTCTCCTCCTCCTCCCCCTCCTCGTCTTCCTGTTCGTCTTCCTTCTCCTCCCCGTCCTCCTCCTCCTCCTCCTTTTCTTCTTTCTCCTTCTCCTCTGCCTAATTCTCGTCTTCCTCCTTCTCGTCTTCCTCTTCCGCTTCCTCCTCCACTCCTCCTCCTCATTCTTTTCCTCAGTCTCTTTGTGCTCCTCCACTCTTCCTCCTCCTCTGCCCCATTCTCCTTTTCTTCCTCCTCCTCCTCCCCTTCTTCCTCCTCCCCTCCTCTTCTTCTCTTCCTTCTGCTCTTCCTCCTCTGCCTCATTCTCTTCTTCCTCATCCTCATTCTTCTCCTCCCCCTTCGCCTCCTCCTCTTCCTCATTCTCTTTCTCCTTCTTTTCTGCCTCATTCTCGTCTTCCTCCTTCTCATCTTCCTCTTCTCCTCCTCCTCCTCCATCTCCTCGTCCTGATTCTTATCCTCATTCGCTTTGTCCTTCTCCTTCTTTTTCTTCGTCTCCTCCTCATTTTCCTCCTCCTCCTTTTTCTTCTCCTTCTCCTTCTTCTTCTTCATCATCATCTTTTTCTCCTCCTCCTCCTCCTCCTCCTCCTTCTTCTTCTCCTTCTCCTTCTCCTTCTTCTCCTTCTTCTTTTTCTTCTTCTCCTTCTGCTTCTCCTTCTCCTTCTCCTCCTTCTCCTTCTGCTCCTCCTCCTCCTCCTTCTTCTTCTTCTTTCTCCTCCTCCTCCTTTTTCTTCTCCTTCTCCTTCTTCATCATCATGTTCTTCTTCTTCTTCTTTCTCCTCCTCCTCCTCCTTTTTCTCATTTTCTTTCTCTTCCTCTTCCTCCAACTCCTCCTCCTCCTCCTCCAATTCCTCCTCCTCCTTCTCCTTGTCTCTCCTTCTTTTCCTCCTCCTCCTCCTCCTCCTCCTTCTTCTTCTTCTTCTTCTCCTCTTCCTCCTCCTCCTCCTTCTTCTTCTCCTTCTTCTTTTCCTTCTCCTCCTCCTCCTCTTCCTCCTCCTCCTTCTTCTTCTTCTTCTCCTCCTCCTCCTCTTCCTCCTCCTTCTCCTCCTCCTCTAACTCCTCCTCCTCCTTCAACTCCTCCTCCTTCTCCTCCTCTTCCTCCTTCTCCTCCTCCTCCTCCTTCTTCTCCTCCTTTTCCTTCTCCTCCTCCTCCTCCTTCTCCTCCTCCTCCTTCTCCTCCTCCTCCTTCTTCTTCCTCCTCCTCCTCTTCTTCTTCTTCTTCTTCTTCTTCCTTTTCTTCTCCTTCTCCTCCTCCTCCTCCTTCTCCTCCTCCTCTAACTCCTCCTCCTTCAACTCCTTCTCCTCCTCCTTCTCTTCCTCCTCCTTCTCCTCCTCCTCCTCCTTCTCCCTTTTCTTCTTCTTCTTCTTCTTCTTCTTCTTCTTCTTCTTCTTCTTCTTCTTTTTCTTCTTCTTCTTCTTCTTCTTCTTCTTCTTCTTCTTCTTCTTCTTCTTCTTCTTCTTCTTCTTCTTCTTCTTCTCCTCCTCCTCCTCCTCCTCCTCCTCTTCCTCCTCCTCCTCCTCCTCCTCTTCTTCCTCTTCTCCTCCTCCTCCTCTTGCTCTTCCTTCTCCTGCCCCTGTTCGTGTGCACCCAGCCTCACTTCTCTCCACCCGGAGCGACCCACACTCATCGGTCCCCACCTGAACCCCTCACCCACCCCCTCGTGTCCCCACCTTTCCTCCTTGTGCCATTCCCTCCTCCCTGACTCCCCTTCTGCCGGCCATTCCCTGTGTGCAGAGGCTCCTGGATTTCCCCACCTGTCTCCAACTTCACAGGCTGGAGCAATAGCCCAGCGGGGAGGGCGTTTGCCTGGCACGTGGCCGACCCGGGTCCGAGTCCTCTGCCCCTCTCGGAGAGCCTCTCGGCCAGCTCCCGAGAGGATCTCGCCCACACGGCGGAGCCTGGCAAGCTCCCCGTGGCGTCTACGCGATGCCAAACACAGTGACAACAAGTCTCGTCACGGAGACGTGCCTGGTGCCCGCTCGAGTCGATCGATGAACCGCGAGAGGACAGTGACACAGTGCAATTTTGATATTTATCATGATATTGATCACCTAAATTAATATTATTAATTAATTATATTGATCATTCGATACATTAATGTAAACTAGATTGCATTAATTCCAATCGTGCTGATTCTATTAATCACATTCTATACCGATTAATTATACGGACGTTAGTGAACAGCAAATATTCACTGATATTGATCTAGATGGGCTGGAGCACAGCGGGGAGGGCGTCGACCTGGCACGCGGCCCACCCGGGTTTGAGTCCTCCGTCCCTCTCAGAGACTCCGGCCAGCTCCCGAGAGGATCCCGCCCGTCTGCCCGGCAGAGCCTGGCCAGCTCCCCGTGGCGTCTCCGAGATGCCAAACACAGTCGCAACGAATCTCACTGTGGAGACGTGACTGGTGCCCGCTCGGGCCAATCGATGAACAACGGGAGGACAGTGCGACTGTGCAGTTTTGATATTTATAATAATATTGATCACCCTCAGTTAATATTATTAATAAATTATATTAATTATTTGATGCATTAATGTTAACTAGATTGTATTCATTGCGATCGTGTTGATTCTATTAATCATATTGTATACCAATTAATGGATGTTAATGAATAGCAAATAGTCATTGATATTGATCTCGATGGGCTGGAGCACAGCGGGGAGGGCGTTGGCCTGGCACACGGCCGACCCGGGTTCGATTCCTCCGCCTGTCTCGCAGAGCCTCTCGGCCAGCTCCCAAGAGGATCCCGCCCACACAGTGGCAGAGCCCGACCAGCTCCCCGTGGCGTCTCCAAGATGCCAAACACAGTCACAGCAAGTCTCACCTTGGAGACGTGCCTGGTGCCTGCTCAAGCCAATCGATGAACAACGGGAGGACCGTGCTATATTATTGATTATTAATTCTGAGGCAAGGAACAGAGTAAGAATTTGATTATTATTATTATTATCATTATTGATTATTAACAAGTCTCAGCGTGGAGACGTGACTGGTGCCCACTCGAGCCAATCGATGAACAACGGGAGGACTGTGCTATATTATTGATTATTGATTCTGAGGCAAGGAACAAAGTAGAAATTTATTATTACTATTATTATTATTATCATTACTGATGATTAACAAGTCTCACCATGGGGACGTGACTGGTGCCCGCTCGAGCCAATTGATGAACAACGGGAGGACCGTGCTATATTATTGATTATTGATTCTGAGGCAAGGAACAGAGTAAGAGTTTATTATTAGTATTATTATCATCATTACTGATTATTAACAACAAGTCTCACCCTGGAGACGTGACTGGTGCCCGCTCGAGCCAGTCGATGAACTGCAGGAGGACAGTGCCACACTGCCCCGACTTCATCTCCCTGCCTCCTTGTCCCGTCACATACACCAGGAATCCCGACACAAAGCTCCGTTTTCTTCCTCCTCTCCTCACGGCGGCCAAAGCACCTTCCGATTTCCTGGAGCTGCTCGTGCGTGTGTGTGTGTGTGTGTGTGTGTGTGTGTGTGTGTGTGTGTGTGTGTGTCCACTCCCTGCTCTTTTCCCTGCATGGCCCAAAGCGGGTGTGTGGGCACCAGGCGTGACCGTGATCCCTGAAGCTCCACTGGACCACGGCTGTGCATCCTCTGAACGTCCAGAGAGAAGACGGGAAGGGAGTGGAAATCAGGGAACACTTGGTGCTCTTCCTCCTCCTTCGGTGTCTACAGTTCCTGCAAGTTCTTTGGGCTGCACAAACCCTGACCCACCTCAGGGGCTCCCGGAAGCCCCTCTTGCACCCGGGGCAGCCCCAATGTTCCAGAACATCCCCGGGGGATGGTGGGTGGATGGGTGCCCGGGGGCATGCGTGGATGCACCCAATACAATGGGTGCAGGCATGTCCCGGACACGTGAATTTTGCACCCGGCCCCTTCTGCCACCTCTCCCCCGACCCCGAAGTCACTGTGACCAGCGGTGGGAGGTGACCAGAGATACTGCAGCGGTTGTGGATGGTGCTAGCAGGGGTGCGGCAGCCGTGGGTGGAATGACAGACACAGGTAGCACAGGTGGTCAGCGGCCGGCTCCTGCGAGCCGGGGACAAATTGAGGCTCTGTTGCCAATGGCATCCGGTCTTCTCGGAGCTGCAGTGAAGGGCCCTTGGGCGTATAGGAGGCTCTCTCTGTCCACCCTCACTGTCCAGCCTTCTCTGAGCCGGGGTGAAGGGCCCTCCGGCAGATGGGGACTCTTGCTGTCCACTCACTGTCCATTCTTGCTGTCCAGGCTTCTCTGAGCCAGGATGAGGGGCCCTCAGGCAGATGGGGGCTCTCAGTGTCCACTCTTACCGTTCATTCTCACTGTCTCAGTCTTTTCTGAGTCAGGGTGAGGGACACTCAGGCAGATGTGGGCTCCCAGTGTCCACCCTCACTGTCCAGTCTTCTCTGAGCCGGGGTGAAGAGCCCTCGGGCAGATGGGGGCTCTCTATGTCCACTCTTACTGTTTTGTTTTCTCTAACGCAGGGTGAAGGACTGTTGGGTAGATGTATGGCTTTCTGTGTCCACTCTTGCCAGTCATTCTTACTGTCCAGTCTTTTCTGAGCCAGGGTGAGGGACACTCAGGCAGATGTGGGCTCTCAGTGTCCACTCTTGCCATTCATTCTTACTGTCCAGTCTTTGCTGAGCCGGGGTGAGGGACACTCAGGCAGATGTGGGCTTCCGGTGTCCACCCTCACTGTCCAGTCTTCTCTGAGCTATGGTGAACAGCCGTTGGGCAGATGGGGGCTCTCTCTGTCCACTCTTGCTGTCTTATTTTCTCTAACTCAGGGTGAAGGGCCTTTGGGCAGATCTATGGCTCTTGATGTCCACTCTTGCTGTCCATTCTTGCTGTCCAGGCTTCTCTGAGCCGGGATGAGGGACCCTCAGGTAGATGTGGGCTCTCAGTGTCCACCCTCACTGTCCAGCCTTCTCTGAGCTATGGTGAAGGACCCTCAGGCAGATGGGGGCTCTCTCTGTCCACTCTTGCTGTCCTGCTTTCTCTAATTCAGGGTGAAGGGCACTTGGGCAGATCTATGGCTCTTGATGTCCACTCTAACGGTCCATTCTTGCCGTCCAGTCTTCTCTGAGCCGGGACGAGGGACACTCAGGCAGATGTGGCTCTTACTGTCCCTTCTCTGCTGGGCTCGGGTGGCCGGGTCACAGGCAGGCGGGCGTGGGGGTCTTTGTCTGTAGGATCTCATAGTCGTCCGTTCTGTCTTGGCCTTGCCTCGGAGATAACTGTATCTGCTCCAGCACCATGTATTCATGCTCCTGGGAGACTGGGGGGGCCATGTTCTCCGTCCAGGTGCCCTGAAGGTAGAGAAAAACCACCCGCCCGCCACCCACCCCAGACAGCATGAGCCCCGGGGTCACAGCTCCTAAGGGCGCAAGAATGCAGCCCACCATCACCCCATCCACAGATGTACAGGCAGTGTGGAATACTACGCAGCTATGAAAAAGGTGCTCCCTCCCTCCCTCCCGCCAGCTCCAGGGTGGGCCACGTAAGTCTGCTCTGGCCCACGTGAGCCAGACGGAGACGGACAAATAAATGTCTCAGGGTTGTGTCCCTGCAGAGAGGGAGGTTACGGACCAGGTGGACGGACAGATAGAAAAAAATATCTTGGGAATGGGAGGCAGTTGGTGGGGCCAGAGCGATAGCACGGCGGGGAGGGCGTTGGCCTGGCACGCGGCCGACCTGGGTTCGAGTCCCGGCATCCCCTAGGCTCTCCCGAGCACCGCCAGGAGTGATTCCTGAGTGCAGAGGCAGGAGGAACGCCTGGGCATTGCTGGGTGGGACCCAAAAAAGCCAAAAAAGAAAGAAAGAAGAAAGAAAGAAAGAAAGAAAGAAAGAAGGAGGAAAGGAAGGAGAGAGGGAAGGAAGGAAGGAAGGACCCTATGGGATGCTGGGAATCAAACCTGGGTCAGCTGTGTGCCAGGCAAAACGTTCTCCCTGCTGTGCTATTGCTCCAGCCCCCAAATATATTTTTTTCCTTCCTTCCTTCCTTCCTTCCTTCCTTCCTTCCTTCCTTCCTTCCTTCCTTCCTTCCCCTTCCTTCCTTCCTTCCTTCCTTCCTTCCTTCCTTCCTTCCTCCGTCCCTTCCTTCCTTCCCCTTCCTTCCTTCCTTCCTTCCTTCCTTCCTTCCTTCCCTCCTCCCTCCCTCCCTTCCCTCCTCTCTTCCTTCCTTCCTTCCCTCCTCTCTTCCTTCCTTCCTTCTTTCCTTCCTTCCTTCTTTCCTTCCTTCCTTCCCCTTCCTTCCTTCCTTCTTTCCTTCCTTCCTTCCTTCCCCTTCCTTCCTTCCTTCCTTCCTTCCTTCCTTCCTTCTTTCCTTCCTTCCTTCCTTCCTTCCTTCCTTCCCTCCTCCCCCCCTCCCTTCCCTCCTCTCTTCCTTCCTTCCTTCCCTCCTCTCTTCCTTCCTTCCTTCCCTCCTCCCTTCCTTCCTCCCTTCCTTCCTTCCTTCCTTCCCCTTCCTTCCTTCCTTCTTTCCTTCCTTCCTTCCCCTTCCTTCCTTCCTTCCTTCTTTCCTTCCTTCCTTCCTTCCTTCCTTCCTTCCCCTTCCTTCCTTCCTTCTTTCCTTCCTTCCTTCCTTCCTTCCTTCCTTCCTTCCTTCCTTCCTTCCCCTTCCTTCCTTCCTTCCTTCCTTCCTTCCTTCCCTCCTCCCTCCCTCCCTTCCCTCCTCTCTTCCTTCCTTCCTTCCCTCCTCTCTTCCTTCCTTCCTTCCTTCCTTCCTTCCTTCCTTCCTTCCTTCCCTCCTCTCTTCCTTCCTTCCCTCCTCTCTTCCTTCCCTCCTTCCTTCCTTCCTTCCTTCCTTCCTCTCTCTCTGTCTCCTTCCTCCCTTCCTTCCTTCCTTCCTTCCTTCCTTCCTTCCTTCCTTCCTTCCTTCCTCCCTTCCTTCCTTCCTTCCCTTTTGGGTCCCACCCGGCGATGCTCAGGGGTCCCTCCCGGCTCATGCACTCAGGAATCCCTCCCGGTGGCGCTCAGGGGACCCTAGGGGATGCCGGGAATCGAACCCGGGTCGGCCGCGTGCCAGGCCAACGCCCGCCCCGCTGGGCTCTCGCCCCGGACCCCCAAGGGGGGCTTTGGGCCAAGGGGGCCGGGACACCAGGACCCTGGCAGGGACCCTCACCTCGGGGCCGCTCTCCAGGCTGCCGACGACGGCTCTGTTCACCCCGGGGATCGGAGGGAAGAGCTTCTGCCTCACCGCCAGCCTGCAGAGCACACGGACTCAGTGTCGGGCAGGGGGCACCCCCAGGCTCCCGTCCCGGGCAGGCACCCACGCCTCAGGCACCTGTGCGTGCTCAAGCGTGTGTGTGTGTGTGTTTGTGTGTGTCTGGCGGTACACATGCTTAGGCAGGCAGACGTGTGCGGACATGTGCATGTAAGTGGCTGCGTGTCTCATGGGAACATGTGTACAAGCGGCTATACCAGGGGTGGGCACGGCTCTGAGCATGGGTGAGTCTTACGTGCATGGCCGGGTGTCTGTGCTGGGGATTGCGGTGTACACGTGTGCGTCATATTTGCAGGACTGTAGCGGGGAATGCAGTGCACACGTGTACATCATATGTGCGTACTTATCTCGGGCAATGCAATGGACACAGATGCATCATACAGGCATGTCCATAGCAGGAAATGGAATTGGCATGTGTGCGTCATACATGCATGTCTGGATGTCTGTGCTGGGCAATGCGCATGTGTGCATCATACGTGCATGCGTGTTACAGGGAATGAAATGTACATGTGGGCATCATATGTCCATGTCTGTGTGTAATGGGCAATTTACATGTGTGCATCATACATGCATGTCTGTACCGGATGATGCAACATACACATGTGTATCGTACATACATGTCTGTACCAGGGAATGCAATGTACATGTGTGCATGTCTGTATTGGACATTGCAATATACATGTGTGATACACATGCATGTCTATACCAGGGAATACATACATGTCTATACCAGGGAATGCAATGTACATGTGTGCACCACATGCCCATGTCTGGACGTGTGTGATGGACATTGTACATGTGTGCATCATACATGCATGTCTGTATTGGACGATGCAATATACATGTGCATCATACATACATGTCTATACCAGGGAACACTATGTACATGTGTGCATTATATGTCCGTGTCTGTGTGTGTGATGGGCAATGTAAATCATACATGCATCTCTGAACCACGGAATGCAATTTACATGCGTGTATCATACATGCAAGTCCCTGCCGGGCAATGTAGTGTACACATGTGCATCATAGGTACATGTCCACATGTCTGTACCAGGTAATACAGTGTGCATGTGGGTGTCATCCATGCAAGGCTGGATGTGTGTACCAAACCCTGTGACATACGTGTGTGCACTGCACATGTATGTTCAGGCATGTCACATGTGTGCTCATCATTGTCAGTCATCATGTCTCCCCACGTGCCCAGGCATGTGTTGACGCTATCCAATCTGCGTGTAGTCACATGTCACATGCCTGACTCTGGGCCTGAGTGCCCAGTACACCCACGCCTCTGTGAGCACATGTGTACATACGTGTGTGCATATGTGTATCTCAGTCACAGGTCCCCAGCAGTACGGCCCGCATGTTTCGATGCATGTCCATGCCTGCTGTATCTTCCACACCCACGCACACATGGACCTTTGGCGTGGCGGCCCAGTCCTTGTCTTGTGCATGCTGTGCACACATATGTGCTCGTGTGTGCACACACATGAACACGTATGTCCGCACCACAAGCACACGCGCACACACGTGCTCACGCGTGCACATGTGTGAACACGCATGTCTGCACCACAAGCACGTGTGCACATATGCACGCTTGTGCGTGCACATGCATGTCCACACGCACAAGCACACATGCACACACGCTCACTCATGTGTGAACACGCGTGAACACGCGTGTCTGCACACAGAGCACGGCAGCCGGGCCTGTGTCCTGTGCATGCCTCCGTGAGGAGCCCTAGCCCTGCGTGACACCCGCGCGCTCCTTCATGTCCTCGGCGCCCAGTGGAGTCTCAGGGACTGGGCAAGGGGGGCGAATGTCACCTTTGGCAGAGGAACAGGATCACCGTGACGCAGAGGCACGAGGTCCCCAGGACGGGCAGGATGAGGGTCAGGCTGTGGCCACCGGGCTCCGACTCCGGCATCCCTGGGCACGGGAGAGGGCAGGGGACGGGCGTCAGCCCTGCAGAAACCATGCTCGGATGGCCCCCAACCCGGCATCCTCTGGGCTGGAGGACACGGTTGGGGTTGAGAACAGACGACGTGTCATGAGGGACCCCCCCCCCCCCACGAAGCGGGACCCAGGACAGCTGGGTGGACACGGTCCGAGAGCGACCAGCACGGACTCCAGCCGTACACAGAAGCACCCAACACACCTCGGCAGGTGGGGAGGCTGCACAGGGTGGAGCACAGGTCCTCGGAAAGGACCTCCACATCCTTCTGCCTCAGGAGGGACACAGTTCCCGCCCAGGGACGCCTGGAGACCTCCGGGAGATGGGAGAGGAGGAAGGACCCTCCCAGAGAAGCCCCCTAAGAAACTGGGCATCCACGTAGTCAGCGGAGCGGTACCCCTAAGACACACGTGTTTGTCCTCACTCTGCACCGTGGGGGTGGACTCTCCCTGGGACACGGTGTCCCTGCAGATGGGGGTCAGGGCCAGGGCGGGGAGGGCCTCGGGCTGCCCTGCATACCCAGTGTCCTGCCCAGAGCCGGGGAACCGGGAACGGGGGACATCGCTGGATTCTTCGCCAGGACCGGGCACCCACCCAAGGCCAGCGGGCTGCTCCATTCGCTCCAGTAGTGGCCGTAAGCGTGTCTCACCCGGATGCGGACGGTGGTGTCCGCACGCACGGCTGACCTGGGCAGCGGGTACTGGTTCCTCTTCTCTCCTCGCTGAAAGACCTGACAAAGCAGATGGTCGGCCGCCGGGGCGGCCAGCGCTGGGGGAGGGGAGTGGCCACAGCTAGGAAGTGATGGTCAGCCACTGTGGCCATCTGGATCCCTCCCTCCAAGGCTCGATGCGGAGCCGGGGGGCCTCTGGGCATCCCTGGGTGGGGCGGCGAGTCCCTTTCCCCACGACTAAAGCAGTTCAAGGGTCTCTGGGGTCTTTCCCCCCTGGAACTGAGTGGCCCTCAGAAGTTTGGGTTCTGTGTTCCAGTCATGCAGAGAGAGAAGATACTCACAGATTCCGCCGCGTTGGAGACGCCCTGTGACACAGAGCAGGGGACAGAGGGTCAGGGGGGAGGGAGGGTGTCAGGCACGCCAGAAAGAAGGCAAAGTGCCCAGTCACCGCACGCCCCCTAGTGGTGTGACGGTTCTTGCTGGCGTCCGGGGACCCACCCACTCAGGAATGAATGATGATAAAATATTATTTTATTAAATGATAAATAATGATATTTTATTATATAAGTATAAAAGAGCGATATTTTATTATTATATAAAATAAAAGAATATTTCGTTATAATAGAATAATTATTTTAATTTATTAAATAATAAATAATAGTTTATTCTGCAAGTATAAAAGAATGATATTTTATTATCATATAAAAATAAAACAATATTTTAGTATAACAGAATCATTATTTTAGTTTATTAAATAATAAATAATAGTTTATTATATAAGAATAAAAGAATGATATTTTATTATTATGTAAAATATTTTATTATAATAAAATGACTATTTTAATGTATTAAATAATAAATAATATTTTATTATATAAAAATAAAACAATGATATTTCAGTATTATTCGTCGATTGCCTCGAGCAGGCCCCAGTAACGTCTCCTTCGTCCTAGCCCTGAGATTTTAAAAAGTGCCACGTTCGAGGCTCTTCCAGGGTCAGGAGAATGAGACCCACCATTATTATATAAAAATAAAATATCTTATAATAAAATGATTACTTTATTTTATTAAATAATAGATAATAATATTTTATTATATAAAAATAAAAATAATATTTTATTATTATATA
This sequence comes from Sorex fumeus, assembly GCF_029834395.1. Classification (NCBI taxonomy): domain Eukaryota; kingdom Metazoa; phylum Chordata; class Mammalia; order Eulipotyphla; family Soricidae; genus Sorex; species Sorex fumeus. The sequence continues at coordinate 12,707 of NW_026606415.1, read as the reverse complement.
AAACAATATTTTATTATAATAGAATGATTATTTTATTTTAATCAATAATAAATAATATTTTATTATATAAAATAAAAGAATAATATTTTATTATTATATAAAATAATATTTTATTATAATAGAATGATTATTTTATTTTAATCAATAATAAATAATATTTTATTATATAAAATAAAAGAATAGTATTTTATTATTATATAAAATAATATTTTATTATAATAGAATGATTATTTTAATCAATAATAAATAACATTTTATTATATAAAATAAAAGAATAATATTTTATTATTATAGAAAATAATATTTTATTATAATAGAATGATTATTTTATTTTAATCAATAATAAATAATATTTTATTATATAAAATAAAAGAATAATATTTTATTATTATATAAAAATAATATTTTATTATAATAGAATGATTATTTTATTTTAATCAATAATAAATAACATTTTATTATATAAAATAAAAGAATAATATTTTATTATTATAGAAAATAATATTTTATTATAATAGAATGAGTATTTTATTTTAATCAATAATAAATAATATTTTATTGTATAAAATAAAAGAATAATATTTTATTATTATATAAAAATAAAGTAATATTTTGTTATAATAGAATAATCATTTTAATTTATTAAATAACAAATAATAATATTCTATTATATGAAAATAAAACATTTTATTATTATATAAAGTAAAAGAATGATATTTTATTATCATATAAAAATAAAATATTTTACCATTATGATAAAATGGTTACTTTATCCTATTAAATAATGAAATAATAAATAGCCACATTTTATTATATAAAAATAAAATGGCAGCATTTTATTGTAATAAACTAATTATTTTATCCTATTAAATAATAAAATAATAACTGATCGTACTCTATTATGATTTCTCATTTTACGATTGCTCTGGCCCACCAATGAAATAAAAATTTCCCAAAGAAAAAATCGGGAGGGCGTTGCAACCAACCCAGGAAGGGAGGCAGAGACACGCGTCGGGTCTGAGGCGGCGTGTGTCTGTGTCTGTGCGGGGAGTCGGGGCGGGCGGGCGCTCACCTCTCTCCGGATGCAGATTTCGTAGAGCAAGATGTGAGTGGACAGTTCGTATCTCCGCTTGGGGTTGTCCCACTCGATCACGTGGTAGGAGCCGTTCTCGTGGGAGCTGAGGTTGCCGGGCGGGTCGTACTTCTCTGAGAGAGACACAGAGACAGAGAGAGACACAGAGAGAGGCAGAGAGACAGAGAGAGAGACCGAGAGACAGACAGAGACACACAGAGAGACGGAGGGACAGAGACAGAGAGAGAGAGACAGACAGAGAGACACAGAGAGAAGCAGAGACAGACATAGAGAGAGACAGAGAGACAGAGACAGACAGAGACACACAAAGAGACGGAGGGACAGAGACACAGAGAGACAGACACAGAGAGAGACAGAGAGAGTGATAGAGAGACACACAGAAAGAGACAGAGAGAGACAGAGAGAGACAGAGAGACAGAGACACAGAGAGACAGAGAGAGACAGAAAGAGTCAGAGAGACAGAGACAGAGAGAGACAGAGAGAGTGATAAAGAGACACAGAGAGAGACAGAGAGACAGAGACAGACAGAGACACACAGAGAGATGGAGAGACAGAGACAGAGAGAGACAGAGATGGAGAGATAGACACAGAGAGAGACAGAGAGTGATAGAGAGACACACACAGAGAGACAGAGACAGACAGAGACAGAGAGAGGGGGAGAGACACACAGAGACAGAGATAGACAGAGAGAGAGACAGAGACAGAGAGAGACAAAGAGACAAAGAAAGACAGAGAGACAGAAACAGAGACACAGAGAGAGGGAGAGAGAGACAGAGAGAGACAGAGACAGACAGAGACACACGGAGAGACGGAGAGACAGAGACAGAAAGACACACAGAGAGACAGAGAGAGACAGAGAGACACAGAGACACACAGAGACACACAGAGAGAGGGAGAGACAGAGACAGAGAGAGACAGAGATAGAGAGACAGACACAGAGAGAGGGAGAGAGACACAGAGAGAGACAGTGACAGAGAGACAGAGACAGAGAGAGAGAATTCGGCAACTGCTATAAATATGCAGAAAGGAAGTAGACCAACCCCTAGAGCCTTTTGCCCCGTTTCCTCTTTCTGTCGGAATCCAAAGCCACACCCACCGGTGGTGGCCCCCCACCCTCGCCGGGCCGGTAACTGCATCTCAGACCGATGCCCCCAGCCCTAACACCACGCCGAGCCCAGAGCCAGTTTCCGGAAAAACTCCTTCGCTTGCGAATGCACAAATGCCAAATGCACAAATGGAGAGAGACAGAGACAGAGAGACACAAAGAGAGGGAGAGACAGAGAGAGACAGACAGAGACACAGAGACAGAGAGAGACAGAGACAGACAGAGATGGACAGAGACACACAGAGAGAGGGAGAGACAGAGACAGAGAGAGACAAAGAGAAAGACTCAGAGAGACTGAGAGACTGAGATAGAGAGAAACAGGGAGACAGAGAGAGACAGAGACACAGAGAGACAGAGACAGACAGAGACAAAGAGAGAGACACAGAGAGAGGGAGACAACTCCCAACAGGGAGTGTCGCCCCACGACAAAAGGGACACTTGCCACCAGCCACGAAACGTGGCCCATCCCCACCCACCCACCCAAGGCCCTGGGGTGGCGGCAGGAAACAGAGTCAGTTCTCGGAGCATCACCCGTGCCAAGACGGTCACAAGGTCACACGGTCGGAGACGCATGCCACGGGAGACGGTGTCTCAGGACACGGTGCCACGAAAGTTCCGTGTCCATGGTTGAGACCCCCGAGACTCTCTGTACATGGGTCCGACTCCCTGAGAGTTCGAGGAGGGGACAGCCCCCGCCTCGACACGCAAGGTGCCTTTCCCGGGCGCCGTGGGTCCAAAGTCACGTCACGCATGGGAGGTCGAGGCGACCTGAGAAACCGTGGCCCCGGCGGCAGCCACGTTCGCAGCCGCACCCTTTTGTGTGATTGAATTTGCTTCCTATTGAATTAGTTGGTTAATGATTATTATTATTAAATAATAATAATAATAATAATGTTTTATTATTGATTTGGCATTTTCCTCTCCTCCCTGCCCCCCCCCCCCCTTTCTGCATCCAAGTCCTGTGCAGTTAATTGTTGAATCAAGATTTTCTCAAAAAAAAAAATTTCACAAGCCTGGGGCTGGAGCGAGAGCCCAGCGGGGAGGGCGTTGGCCTGGCACGCGGCCGACCCGGGTTCGATCCCCGGCATCCCCTAGAGTCCCCCGAGCACTGCCAGGAGTCATTCCTGAGTGCAGAGCCAGGAGGAATCCCTGAACATCGCCGGGTGGGACCCCAGAAACGATCTCTGGGCACCGCAAGCTGTGTAGGAGGGAGCAGCGAAGCTCGCGTGCAAACACAGGCTGGCCCGCCTCCCTCTGCACACAGGACACATGACACGCATGCAAGACACACGCCCGGGGAACCGCGCCGGCCTCACCCATCATCACGCCTCTGAACGGGGCGAAGTCCACGAAGGGGATGTGGGTCTCAGCACTGGTTCCGTTGAGCAGGAAGAAGTAGGTGTCAGTCGAGGCAAACTGGGCCAAGTGACAGCCCACGGCGGTCCCGGCGCGGTTCAGGGTGTACTGGGGGCATTCGGATTCGTCCTTGTCCCTGGGACAGGAGGGAAGAGGGTGCAGACACGGCTTCTAAGCCCTGCCGTTGTGTCTGGGGGCTATTGTTGACCCCCCTTCCAAAAAATCTCAGTTCCGATGTCGAAAAGATTCCAAGCTGGGGAAGGTGGGTGGGAAGGTTGACGGCTTTCAGATGAGGAACCGCAAACAGGCGCGAAGGGATGAGGAACTGCAAACAGCCGCGAAGGGATGAGGAACCGGGAGCGGCCGCAAAGGGAGGGAAGCAAACTAGGACCCGGGTCCCGGAGGGCGGCCCCACCCCGCGCCCCCACACCCACCAGGAAGTCCAGTAGTAGAGGCGGTAGTGGACGTCAGCGGGGGCCGCGGGGCCCGGCTCCCAGCTGCAGTTCATGAAGTGGACGGCGTAGATGATGCAGGAGAAGTTCATGGGGGCAGAGCCCTCCCGGCCTAGGAGACGGCAAAGGCTTCAGCCCCGGGTCTCGGCGCAGGGAATGACTGAGCCCACCTGGGAGCACTCACCCACCTGGGAGCACTCAGCTGTGAGCACTCAGCTGTGAGCACTCGCTCACCTGTATTCACTCACTTGTGAGCAGTCACCTGGGAGCACTCACTTGTGATCACTCAGCTGTGAGCACTCACCTGTATTCACTCACTCACTTGTGTGCACTCACCTGAGAGCACTCACTCACCTGGGAGCACTCACCTGGGAACACTCAGTTGTGAGCATTCACTGTATTCACTCACTCATTTGTGTGCACTCACCTGGGAGTGCTCAGTCACTTGAGAGCACTCACCTGGGAGCACTCACCTGGGTTCACTCACTCACCTGGGTCCACTCACCTGGGAGCACTCAGCTGTGTGCATTCACTCACCTGTTTGCACTCACTCGCCTGTGTTGAGTTACTCACCCGTGTGCACTCACCTGTGAGTGCTCGGTTGTGAGCACTCACTCACCTGTGGGCACTCACTCACCTGTGTTCACATATTCATCTGTGTGCACTCACCTGTGAGCACTCACTCACCTGTGTGCACTCACTCACTCACCTGCGAGCACTCACATACCTGTGAACGCTCACTCACCTGTGAGTACTCACTCACCTGTGTTCACACACTCACCTGTGAGCACTCACTCACTTACCTGTGAGCACTCACCTATCCGCATTCACCCACTTGTTTGCACTCACTCGCCTGTGTTGAACTACTCACCTGTGTGCACTCACCTGTGAGCATTCAGTTGTGAGCACTCACTCACCTGTGTTCACTCACTCACCTGTTTGCACTCACTCACCTGTGTTCACCTCACTCACTTGCATTCACCTCCCTCCCTCCCTTACCTGTCTTGACTCACCTGTGCTCACCTCACTCACCTGTGTTCACCTCACTCACGTGTGCTCACCTCACTCACCTGTGTTCACTCACCTGTGTTGACTCCCTCCCTCCCTTATCTGTCTTGACTGACTCACCTGTGTTCACCTCATCACCTGTGCTCACCTCACTCACCTGAGTTCACCTCACTCACCTGTGCTCACCTCACTCACCTGTCTTGACTCACTCACCTGAGTTCACTTCACTCACCTGTGCTCACCTCACTCACCTGAGTTCACCTCACTCACCTGAGTTCACCTCACTCACCTGTGCTCACCTCACTCACCTGAGTTTACCTCACTCACCTGAGTTCACCTCACTCACCTGTGCTCACCTCACTCACCTGTCTTGACTCACTCACCTGTGCTCACCTCACTCACCTGTCTTGACTCACCTGTGTTCACCTCACTCACCTGTGCTCACCTCACTCACCTGTGCTCACCTCACTCACCTGTGCTCACCTCACTCACCTGTCTTGACTCACTCACCTGTGCTCACCTCACTCACCTGTCTTGACTCACCTGTGTTCACCTCACTCACCTGTCTTGACTCACTCACCTGAGTTCACTTCACTCACCTGTGCTCACCTCACTCACCTGAGTTCACCTCACTCACCTGAGTTCACCTCACTCACCTGTGCTCACCTCACTCACCTGTGTTCACCTCACTCACCTGAGTTCACCTCACTCACCTGTGCTCACCTCACTCACCTGAGTTTACCTCACTCACCTGAGTTCACCTCACTCACCTGTGCTCACCTCACTCACCTGTCTTGACTCACTCACCTGTGCTCACCTCACTCACCTGTCTTGACTCACCTGTGTTCACCTCACTCACCTGTGCTCACCTCACTCACCTGTGCTCACCTCACTCACCTGTGCTCACCTCACTCACCTGTCTTGACTCACTCACCTGTGCTCACCTCACTCACCTGTCTTGACTCACCTGTGTTCACCTCACTCACCTGTGCTCACCTCACTCACCTGTGCTCACCTCACTCACCTGTGCTCACCTCACTCACCTGTGCTCACCTCACTCAGTGATCTTCACTTCACTCACCTGCGTTCACCTCCCTCCCTCCCTCACTGTCTCAACTCACCTGAGTTTCCTCACTCACCTGTGTTCACTCACTCACCTGGGTTCACCTCCCTTCCTCCCTTACCTGTCTTGACTCACTCACCTGGGTTCACCTCCCTCACCTGGGTTCACTCACCTGCTGTGTGCTCTCACCTGTGTTCACCTCGCTCAGCTATACTCACTTCACTCACCTGCATTCACCTCCCTCCCTCCCTCACCTGTCTGGACTCACTCACCTGGTTTCCTCCCTCACCTGTATTCACCTCCCTCACCTGGGTTCCCTCTCTGCCCGTCCTCCCTCCCTCCCTCCTCCTCCCACTCCTCCCTCCCTCCATACTCCCGCCCTCACCTTCTTGCTTTAGGAGCCTGTGGTACACCTTGGTCTCCCCCTGGGAGCTGGAGACATTCAGGCTGAACTCGGCCCCTTGATGCAGTTCCACGTTGGGGAAACTGCAGCTGTAGCCGCAGCCTCCTTCCACCTGGGACAGAGCAGTGACCCTGCTGACCACAGCCCTGGGGGACTGCAGCGGGGTTGAGGGGAGCTGGAACAATAGCCCAGCGGGGAGGGCACTGGCCTGGCACGCGGCCAACCCGGGTTCGAGTCCCGGCATCCCCTAGGGTCCCCCGAGCACCGCCAGGAGGGATTCCTGAGTGCAGAGCCAGGAGTCACCCCTGAGCATCGCACACCTGGTGTACATCATGGACACACACATATGCTCAATGACACGCGTGCATCTATCTGTTTTAGCTTCACGCACATATATACACTCACGCATACAAACATCACACACGTCCACTCACACATGCACACAATCATCACACGCAGACACACATCCACACAAACATCACACACATCCACATAGAGATGTCACATATGTACACTCACATATCACACATACACTCACACATCCTTACAAACATCACATACCCTACACATCCACACAGACATCACACACAGACACACATCCACACACATCACACTCACACATGCACACAAACATCACACACAGACACTCACACATACACAAAACATCACATATATACTCACACATGCACACAAACATCACACACAGACACTCACGCATCTACACAGACATCACACACTCATGCACCCACACAAGCATCACACACATGCACTCACACATACATACAAACATCCACACAAACATCATACACTCATACAGACATCCACACAGACATCATGCAAATCCACATACAAATGTCACATACATACACTCACACATCACACATACACTCACACATACATACAAACATCACATGCATACTCTCACAAATCCACACAAACATCACATACACTACGCATCTACACAAACATCACACGCACTCACACATCCACACATTATACTCACACATGCACACAAACATTACACACATCCACTCACACATCCACACAGACATCACAGTCACACATCCACACAAACGTCACGCACAGACACTCACACATACACAAAACATCATATATACAATCACACATGCACACAAATATCACACACAGACACTCACATACACACAAACATTACACACATACACACACCACAGATACACACGGCTAAAGAAACATCACACACAGTCACACATCCACAGAATCACATCCACACAAATGTCACACATATACACACATGTCACACACTCACAGCCACACAAACCACACATCCACATACAAATGTCACATACATACACTCACACATCTCACACATACAAACATCACACATACACTCACAGATGCACACAAACAACACGCACATACACTGACACATACACAAAACATCACACCTACACTCACACATACACCCAAACATCACACACATACACTCACACATCCACACAGACATCACACTCACACAAGCACACAAACATCACACACATGATGCTCTGTGTCTCGGTCTGTCTCCCTCCCTTTTCTTTCCCTTTTCTCTCTCGCTCTCTCACTCTGCTCTCTCCCTCCTTCCTCACTTGATCCCTCGGCTCCCTTGTCCTCCCGTTGGTCATCGAGTCGCTCGAGCGTGGCGCCAGGAACGTCTCCATCCGTCCCCGTTGCGTGGTAGCGTGGCCGCGAGTCGCCATATTGGGGTCTCTTCCAGGGTCGGGGCAATGAGACCCCCCCCATTCTGGGTACTGTGTTTTTTTTGAGGTGGAGCGACTGCAGATCGCAGATCGCAGAGATGAACCACGGGAGGACAATTTTGATACTTATAATGAGATGATTCACCCTCAATTAATATTAGCAATTAACTGTATGATCAATATTATCAATTAATATTAGTAGTTAACTGTATTGATCAATATTATTAATTAATATTAGTGATTAACTGTATTGATCAATATTATTAGTTAATATTAGTAATTAACTGTATTGATCAATATTATTAATTAACATTAGTAATTAACTATATTGATCAATATTATTAGTTAATATTAGTAATTAACTGTATTGATCAATATTATTAATTAATATCAGTAATAAATTATATTAATTAATAGTGTTGATTAATATTAGCAATTAATCATATTTATTAATATTGTTGATCGATAGTATTAACTAATGTTATTAACCGTAGTAATTAATTATATTGATTAATATTGTTGATTATATTAGTAATTAGTTGTATTGATTAATATTATTAATATTAGCAATCAATTGTATTAATATTAATTGATGTTATTGATTATTAATCACTTTTATTAATTATTCGACACGCGAATGTTAACTAGTTTGTATTCATTGCAATCGCGTTGATTATATGCATCATTTTATATACTGATTAATTAGACGGACCTTAATGACTAGCAAATATTCATTGATATTGATCTAGATGGGCTGGAGCCCAGCGGGGAGGACGTGGGCCTGGCACGCGGCCGACCCGGGTTCGATTCCTCCGCCCGTCTCTCTCCGAGAGGATCCTGCCCGTCTGCCTGGCAGAGCCTGGCCAGCTCCCTGCGGCGTCTGCGAGAAGCCAAACACAGTCACCACGAGTCTCACCGTGGACACGTGACTGGTGCCCGCTCAAGCAAATCAATGAACCACAGGAGGACCATGCTCTATTATTGATGATTAATTCTGAGGCAAGGAACAGAGTAAGAGTTTATTATTAGTATTATTATTGATTATAAACAACAAGTCTCACCCTGGAGACGTGACTGGTGCCCGCTCGAGCCCATCGATGAACAATGGGAGGACCGTGCTATATTATTGATTATTAATTCTGAGGCAAGAAACAGAGTAAAAGAGTTTATTATTATTATTGTTATTATTGATTATTGATTATTAACAAGTCTCACCCTGGAGACGTGACTGGTGCCCTCTTGAGCCCATCAATGAACAATGGGAGGACAGTGCTATATTATTGATCATTAATTCTGAGGCAAGGAACAGAGTAAGAGTTTATTATCATTATTATTGATTATTGATTATTGATTATTAACAAATCTCACCATGGAGATGTGACTGGTGCCCGCTCGAGCCAATCGATGAACAAGGGGAGGACAGTGACGGTGACATTATTATTATTATTATTATTATTATTGATTATTAACAACAAGTCTCACCATGGAGACGTGAGCGGTGCCCGCTGGAGCAAATCGATGAACCACGGGAGGACGACCGTGACAGTCACAGTTCCTGGCAAAAACTTTCCAAAAGCCTTTAAAAAAAACCTTTTTTTTTTTAATCTTTCAGGGTTGCCTTTAGGGTCTGTGAAACGCAGACCCCGCCCGCCTCTTCCTCCCCTTCCCTCCACCCCTGTGCTCAGAGAAAGGGCCAGGCTCTCTCTGTCTCTCTCTGTCTCTGTCTCTGTCTCTCCATGTCTCTCTGTCTCTCTCTGTCTCTGTCTCTCCATGTCTCTCTGTCTCTCTCTTTCTCTCTGTCTCTCTCCTCTCTCTCGTCTCTCTCTGTCTCTGTCTCTCCATGTCTCTCTGTCTCTCTCTGTCTCTCTCTCCTCTCTGTATCTCTGTCTCTCCATGTCTCTCTGTCTCTCTCTGCTTCTCTCTGTCTCTGTCTCTCCTCTCTGTCTCTCTCCTCTTTCTCTCATCTCTCTCTTTCTCTCTGTCTCTCTTTCTCCTCTGTCTCTCTGTCTCTCCATGTCTCTCTCCTCTTTCTCTCGTGTCTCTCTCTTTCTCTCTGTCTCTGTCTCTCTTTCTCCTTCCTTTCAAATAAAACCTGATTTTGTTGTTTATTTTTTTTTAACGTTTCCTTAAACTTCAATTATTTTTCTTCCTTTACAGACTGTCGGGTCTGGGGTCTGTGCCGATGCCGGGAAAATCTCTTCCTCCCTGGCCCTCAATGCAACAGCACAAACGAACTTCAGAGAACACAGGGCAGAACCATCCAAGGGGCACACGGTTCCCCGGGGCTGAACCAAGCAACCAAAACCTCGTCCAACTCGTGGGCAAGAACGGTCTAAGGCAAATGCCCTGGCTGCTGCTGTAGTGTGTGTGTAGTGTGTGTGTGTGTGTGTGTGTGTGTGTGAGGTTTGCATTTGGACAATCTGTCTTGTGGTGCTGTGTGTGTGTGTGTGTGTGTGTGTGTGTGTGTTGGATTTGGATTTTTTTTTCTCTCCCTGTTTTGGTGCAAACTTTCATCTCTTTGAAAACTCTAAAGTCCTCACACACCAAGGTTTTCCTCCTGGGAATATGGTATCGTGTGTGTGTGTGTTTGTGTGCATGTTGTGTGTGTGCGTGTTGTGTGTGTGCGTGTGTGTGTGTGATTCGAATTTTTTTTCTCCCTGCTTTGGTGCAAAGTTTCATCTCTTTGAAAAATGCAAAGTCCTCACACACCAAATTTTTCCTCCTGGGAATATGGTGTTCGTGTGTGTGTGTGTGTGTGTGTGTTTGGGAATATGCTGTCATGTGTGTTTGTGTTTGTGTGTGTGATTTGGATTCCCCCCCCTGTTTTGGTGCAATGTTTCATCTCTTAAAAAAACACCCAAAGTTCTCACACCCCAATCTTTTTCCTTCTGGAAGTCGGTGCCTTTCTTGAGTGTGTGTGTGTGTGTGTGTGTGTGTGTGTGTGTGTGTGATTTGAATTTTTTTCTCCCTGTTTTGGTGCAAAGTTTCATCTCTGAAAAATGCAAAGTCCTCACACACCAAATTTTTCCTCCTGGGAATATGGTGTCATGTGTGTATATGTTTGAGTGTGTGTGTGTATATGTGTGTTTGTGTGTGCGTATGTGTGTGTTTGTGTGTGTGTGTGACTTGAATTTTTTTCTCCCTGTTTTGGTGCAAAGTTTCATCTCTTTGAAAAATGCAAAATCCTCACACACCAAGTTTTTCCTCCTGGGAATATGGTGTCATGTGTGTATATGTTTGAGTGTGTGTGTGTGTGTGTATGTGTGTTTGTGTGTGTATGTGTGTGTTTGTGTGTGTGTGTGACTTGAATTTTTTTCTCCTTGTTTTGGTGCAAAGTTTCATCTCTTTGAAAAATGCAAAATCCTCACACACCAAGTTTTTCCTCCTGGGAATATGGTGTCATGTGTGTATATGTTTGAGTGTGTGTGTGTATGTGTGTTTGTGTGTGTGTATGTGTGTGTTTGTGTGTGTGTGTGTGACTCGAATTTTTTTCTCCTTGTTTTGGTGCAAAGTTTCATCTCTTTGAAAAATGCAAATTTCTCACACACCAAGTTTTTCCTCCTGGGAATATGGTGTTGTGTGTGTGTGTTTGTGTGTGTCTGTGTGTGTGTGTATGTGTGTGAGAGAGAGATTTGGATTTCTTCCCCCTGTTTTGGTGTAAAGTTTTATCTCTTATAAAAATGCAAAGTCCTCACACACCAATCTTTTTCCTTCTGGAACTGGTGCATTTCTGGATTGTGTGTGTGTGTGTGTGATTTGCATTTGGACAATCTGTCTTGTGGTGTTGTGTGTGTGTGTGTGTGTGTGTTGGATTTGGATTTTTTTTTTTCTCCCTGCTTTGGTGCAAAGTTTCATCTCTTTGAAAAATGCAAAGTCCTCACACACCAAGTTTTTCCTCCTGGGAACATGGTGTCGTGTGTGTGTGTGTGTTTGTGTGCGTGTTTGTGTGCATGTGTGTGTGTGTGTGTGTGTGCTGGATTTGCTTTCTTTTCCCCCTGTGTGGGTGACAACTCTCATCACTTAAAAAAAAAAACCAAAGTCCCCACACCCCAACTTTTTTCCTCCTGGGAGGTGGTATTGTATGTGTGTGCGCATGTGTGTGTGTGTGTGTGTGTGTGTGTGTTGAATTTGCACCTTTCTTCCTGTTTTGATGCAGAGTTTCATCACTTTAAAAAATCCAAAGTCCCCACAGCCCAATTTTTTTTCCTCCTGGGAAGCTGGTGCCTTTCTTTGTGTGTGTGTGTGTGTGTGTGTGTGTGTGTGTGTGTGTGAGAGAGAGAGAGAGAGACAGAGACAGAGACAGATTTAGATTCTTTTTTCCTGTTTTGATGCGAATTTTCATCACTTCGAAAAATCCAAAGTCCCCACACTCCACCTTTTCTCCTCCTGGGAAGCTGGTGTCGTGTGTGTGTGTGTGTGTGTGTGTGTGTGTGTGTGTCACATTTTTTTTCCTGTTTTGGTGCAGAATTTCATCTCTTTAAAAATCCAAAGTCCCTCACACCCCAACCC